>NW_021636606.1:0-36569 GCF_004799145.2 Neltuma alba | reverse complement strand
AACTTCAAAAAATAGGGAAGAATGGTCACAAAGAGTGTCACGACTCGTTTGAAACACAATATAAAATCAAATTAAAATAAACAAAATAAGTAACTTTATGAAGGAGAAATAAGTTTATATTTTCTTTTTTTTCTTATTTTCACTATTTCCACCCAAGTGAACCAAAAAAAGAAAAAATAAAAAAAAATACTTATTGAATTTCAAAAAGATAAATAGACCATACGGACAACTTTTACAATGATTTTAACAACTTTTGCAATGATTTTGACAGGTTAAAATATGTTTAAATCACCTATTGTTATTTTAAAATTTAATAAGGTTTTTTGTTATTTTTAAATAAAAATTATTTAATTTATTTTTATAACATATCAAACACAATAACTTATTTTTAAAAAATAGTATTTATATTTTCATCCTTATAATTATTCATGTCGTTATTCTTACAGAACTTATTTTTAAAAATTAAACTACATTGAAGGAAACATAGATGAATTGTTCACATTGTGCCAAGAATCGTCTCCAATAATTTTAATGTGAAGATTACAGTAGTCATGGAATTTCAAGTCAATTAATTTAATAAAAATTAAAACAATAAAAAGTATGTGATTTCTTTTTATTTGAAATTTCGTTTTATTTTATAAGAAGTTTTTATTAACTAATCATCCTTAGAAGCAAAGCTAACTTTCATAGACATACCCGTTTCCGTGTGACTTCCGAAAAAGTTTTAATGCGTAATTAGGAAATTACCTTGAGACTTTCTCCCAAATTTCTTAACGGCCTTCACCCAAAACTTAATTAATAAAAAACAGAAATGATTCAAAATTAATAAGTGCATGATGGCCAATTATATATATCTATTCTAATCTTCAAACTTGAAATTAGTCATAGTGAAGAATTTTCAAAGAAAATTATAGTTGATACAAAATGAAGGGTCACTTTAGTTTGCGTCACTGTAATATTCTCAACAGGATTTAAATAAATTAATAATTACTCTTCCGGTCTTAATTTACAGTGTAAATTACACTGTAAAATAGATCTTATATTTAGTACTGGAGAAATACTATTTTGGTTTATTTATTTATTACTTTTAATATGTTTGTCTGAAACTAAGTCAAACATTAAAACTCATTAGTTGTATTTAAAATTAAGTTTGTTTTCATCTTTGCCACCATCAAATTAAATGCATAATTTACAAATTAAATAACGCATGCCAACATTTAACGAAGGATAAAAAGGAGAAATAAAAAAAATTAATAATTGGAGTTGTAAAAGAGTGAGGACTCTTTTTAATTCAGATCTAAGGATTATTTGCATGCAATAGGAAACAAACAGGGCCTATGGGGATCATATTGTTGGGGAAGATAATCAAGATGGTCTTGGAGGGTGTTTGAAAAATCATTAAAATAAAATACTTTTTTATAAATCGAAACAAATTTTTTTACATATTTATACTGTACACTATAAAATTATTTTTAAGATTATGATCTAGTTTCTATTCAAATATTTTTTCTAAGTTTATCGGGGCAGCCATTTGCAAAAAGCAATGGGCCTCTTTCAAGGAATCGAACGCGCCATTTATGAAAAGGGTTGGGCCTCTTTCAAGTTATTAATTAAAACCTTCTTTTACTTTCTCAATCTGAACACTGTGAAAAAACAAGCGAAAAAACTCTCTAATTAATATTTTTCCAATTATGAGTCTCTCTCTCTGTTTTTTCGTCCACCAATTATGAGTCTCACATCTGAATACTTTGTGATTAAGATTCAGGGAAAATTAATTCATACTTTCACTTTAATTTTAATCAGGTTTTAGTAATTTTTTTATTAGGTTCTTACATTTTTTCCCCCCAATTATAGGCGTTGGTCCCTACAATTTGCTAATTTATAAGAGAAATAGTGTTAGTAATCAATGACGTCGTCCTCATTCAGTATATGCCTGGATTAAATTTGTCACGTAAATCTAAATAAAATCAAAATCAACCAAATTATATATTATATATAAATGTATAGAGACAGCTTTATGTATAATAATTTCATATTATGTTAATAATAAATAAATTTTATTTCATCATTTTAGCTTTAAAATTCCTTTTTGTTTATGTAATGTTGCAACTTGTAATCCAAAGAAAAGGCTAATATAGTTTTTGGTCTTTCAAGTTCACTTTTATTTTAGTTTTGATCCTCCAAGTTTCAAATCATAACATTGATCCCTATGATTAAATAAAAATCTAGATCATTTTGCCCATTAAAGAATCAAGACTTATGCTTTAAAATTTAAGGAACTAAAACTAAAATAACAGTAAACTTGAGGATTCAAAAATTATATTAACTCCAAAGAAAATGTATTGTTTTGGTTGTTTGCTCGGAGGAACAAATGAAATTGAAGTGAGGGAATAATTTTGAAAATGCATGGTTCCTTTTCAGGTTCAGTAATCTCTCACTCCTTGCCCTGTCTCATTCCGTTATATTATAATGCAAACTCATGGAGATCCACTTTGATTTTTTTTTTTGGGGTTAAAGTATAGGTATTATCTAATTAGAGGCAATCTTACTTGAGGTATTATCAGACACTAAATGTGAGTACTTCTCCTAATAGGGGTTTGAATCTTGGTTCGTCACGTTATGAAGGATTAGCTTTTTCCGCTGGACCTAACCCTGCTGGTGATCCACTTTGAGTTTGCTTATTATTCAAAAAGCCATAAGATGGAGAGCCACAAGCACATGTAGAATAGAATGTGATGTTTGTCATGAATAGAGTGACCAAAGTACGAATACTCTGTTTGGAGAATAAGAAGCAGAAGATAAAGCTTCCTCTTTTTGCGGACATTACAAAGAAGGAAGGGCAGAAGTAGAGGCACAAGAATAGTTAGTAACAGAGTACTTATAGAAAGAGACTCGTTCAAACCGTAAGCCAAGATTAAAGGCCCTTTGTGCCAAGAAAATCCTTATTGACAGAGTTATGCTAGGGAACCAAAAACCCAGTGCTACAGATCAAAATGAAATCGAACCTTGAAAACATGAGATAATAATTCGAAAAGAAAGGAAAAAGAATTGAGAACTAGGCGGAGCTGATATATATTTATATCAAAGGGGCAAAGTCTAATTATCTGAAGAAGCAGAACAGGAAGGGGAAAAAAGCCATTCTCAACTGTTGGGAAGCATAGAGAATGACATAACAAAAACAGAGCAACAAGTAAATCAAGCATCCTTTGTGCCAAGAAAATTCTTACTGAAAGAGTAATGCAAGAAGAGGCTCCTTCAAGCCATTTGACTAAATATCATATCTTGCAAAGGTTAGTCTCCCTTCAGCCATTTGATGAAAATGATAGAGCATAATCAAAATGTATAAATGCTTTTCCCATATTGTCGTCAATATAACCTTTTGTTCAATTTCATGCTGAATTGGAAAAGACATCACCACGTGAAAAACGGGAGCAGAGAGAGAAGGGGAGGGGGAGAGAGAGAGAATAACCCAAAGCTTAATCAAATTTCCCAAGGTATCCACAAATTATTTCGACTTACCACATTTTACAGAAAATTACAATTGGAGGGTCTGAGACAATTTAAACAGAAAAGGCTTGTGCCAGCCTACATGTATCCTTCGATCATGCCCTGCTACTACCAGACCTCTCCAATCTGTCTTCTGTGATGACTTGCACTTAACTTGAACAAGCAGATCAGTTTGTGCAAAGCCTCCAACTGTGACACGTGTAGAATCAGGAAATAAACCTTCTTTTGATTGTACAGAAAGAACATCTAAACAATATGAGAAGACTGCACTATAAGAATTGCTGATTCATTGAACCATGAGCCTTTCTACGCTGCTTATCCGGCAAGGGATCTGTCCAGAATAAGCACAGAACAAATTAACAGAATATAAGAGTTCGTTGGCGTGCTTAACTTGACTGGGAGAGAGAGAGAGATATATATATATGTATATATATATTGTCTCTAAAGAAATGATGTGGAAATAAAATAATGATCCATTCCTCATTTGATCAGCCTCTGCTTCGATATTAACAACGTCACTCTTAGGTCTGTTTAGTATGAGTAAAAAAAAAAAAAACGGGGAGGAAAAAAAATTTCAATAAGCTAGATTTAAAAGATCAAAAAAAGTAGAGATAAAAAATTTTAATTGATTTTTATTACTCTTTTATATTATTTTTTCTGTCTATTAAAATTTTAAAATTTTATTTTTTCAATTTTTTAAATAGACCTCATTAAATTTTTTCTTCCCCTCTTTTTTTTTTTTAAAAAAATTTCTCTCATACCAAACAGTACACCTTAGACATGAAGCTAAATGCATCAGGAACTTATATGAGCTAAACTAACAACCCTGATTGAATTAAGAACTCAGAAACTAATAATAAAAAATAATCCAGCACTAAGAGGAAGCTACTCTATGAACTGACAGTGCCAGCTGACGGAGCCGGGGGAGACAAGCCGGGGGGGCGTTTTGGCAATTTCCCAAAAAAAGGCTTTTCCATCCTAAACCATAGTTTTGGCAAGATACTCGTATTATCCAAAGAGGCAGATTTTTTAGAAAATCTTGGTTTGGTTTTGGCCTCTAAAACTATGGTTTCATGAAAGCAAAAAAATTGTTGCTTTTTGAAAATGTGGTTTTTTTTTATATTGTAATATTATTTTTAGTCCTTAATATAAGAGCTAGTTGATTAATTTGTGTAGATTAAAAAATTAATTAAGTTAGCTATTTGTAATAAATAGGTATTGTCTTCTCTAAAATACTATTTCTAATCACATGTATTTACTAGAAGTATCATTTGATGAAATATTTACCATGTGTAACTACTACAAGAACTACTTTTAAAAAAATGAATAAATATAGGAAATAAAATAGATTAAATTTTTATATTTAAGATCAAATTGAATATCAAAATAACTCTTATATTAAATACTAGAGTTAGTATGTGGTTAAAAAAAACTAGTTGTGAAAAAATATTATGAGATTTCATATTTAAAATTAAAATAATATTTTTCTATTAGCAAAAAAAATTATTTTTCTAAAAACATATTTAATCTTATATTTTATATATACATATACATATATTACTTATTTATTAATTATATTTTTTTATATATTATTTATTATTTTGGCAAAAAATATATTATTAACAAATTTATTACTTCAAATAAAAATATATTATAAAATCTATCTTTTATGTAATTATCATATTAACTCATGTTAACAACTATCCAAACACTCTCACTTTATCAAAATCATTTTTATAAAATCTATTTTTTCAAAATCTATTTTGGCAAAAAATATATTATTAAAAAATTTATTACTTCAAATAAAAATATATTATAAAATCTATCTTTTATGTAATTATCATATTAATTTATGTTCTTTTCTGATAACAATTATCCAAACACTCTTACTTTATCAAAATCATTTTTTATAAAATCTATTTTTTCAAAATCCATTCTCAAAAATAACTTTTCTTCTAGAAATTATTATTCAAATCATAATTTAATTTTATCCAAACACCCAAATCTCAAAGGAGCCGACTTCGCCAGCGGGGCGACCAGCGAACCATCGACGCTAATGGCAAAAGACACAACGGGGGAGGGCCTCCAATCTATTGAACTGGTTTTATAAAGTTAGCTCATTCTGTAATAGAAAATGAATCACAATCAAAATTGACTATGATGATTTCCTTTCGAGTCCGTTTAGCACAGTTTATAAATAATTTTTCAATAGTGATTTGCAGAATACAAGGCAAATATGTAAGAAGAGTTTTGTCTCGGCTTACATAAAATGTGCTTATGAGAGATTTACTTTGCTCTGCAAAACGGGCCCTTCCTTGGGGACTTCAAAGCAAGTAGAGTAGAGAAGAGATTTGTCGAAGACGTCCAGGGTTTGATTTTAAAATTTTTTAATAATAAATTTTTCTTTTTTGAAAAAAGTAACAGTTAAAAATTATTGAAAAAAGGAAAAAACAATTATACCAACATTCTTTTTTTTTTTTAAGGATTTTCATATATTGATAGGTTAAAAAAATTTTATGTTTTGCAGTTCTTCCTTTTTGTTTGTTGTTGTTGTTATTATTATTATTAATTTTACACAATTACCTAAATATCCATCTTACTATATTTTAATGTATCTTTTTCTCTGTTACAACAAAATAATTAGTTTCAATAATATTATCTATGACGGCCGCGGTGTAGTTTGGAACATGTTGCCTCTGTTTTAATTTTGCCTTTTAATTTGTTCATAAGTCTTAATTCCCTTCTAAATTTTAATGAATCTTGGTGTTTCATTGTTGGTTTTGAATTTCGTTCTTTATCAGAATTTTATTCACAGACGCTAAGATTTTAGGGTATTTCTAATTAAAGGCAACTTTGTGGGTTTGCAAATATTTCCAAAACTGCTGTAAAGCCTTTTTTGAAAGCAAGATGATCGGATGACTGGAGCCAGATCAAACTTTTTAGGCTGCTGATTATGAGTTTACGACTTTAATTGATGCAGCCTCACCAAATGGAAATGATGCAGCCATCGGAGGAATCAGGACTGAACAAGAAAAGATGAGAGGATATTAATTTTCAAAGATCGAACCTGTTGTTTCTTGTTCTTCTCATATTCTTCAGATGCTTCTTCACTCGCGTACGAAGATGAACTTGATCTTTATATTCGCAAGCTTCTTCAATGGCTTCCTCAATGTCCATAAATCTTTTTTAATTTCTCAATCTGCTCAGTTAATTTCCCGTGATCATGAAATATTAGCAGTAAGAAATAATCACCTTAATGTCCAGTTGAATCCAAACAATAAAAAATGTTAAAGTAATTATATGCATGCCAATGGTACAACATAATGATGCGGTAATCAGAACGCACAAATTATTTTAAAAAAATGTCTATCAGTAGTAGTTAAAACCGGAGCATACCATTTTGAGGTGGAGGCCCGAGAGTGGTAAATGAAGTTGAAGTAGTGGGCTGATGAATTGAACTTGAGACCTTTAAAACTCAAAAACCATGTTATGAAATTCATGGAAGTGAGCTGTGATATTTGCGCTTTCGAGAGGCCGATTGCGTTGCATTAGAGCTACGATGTGGATGCAATAATGCCAATTGAATTCGTCTGATGTAATTTTGATATTCAACTGCAGATGTCGGGCACACCCCACACTCTTTGATCTCTACTGGTTTTTCATCATCACGAGGTGCGAATTGAATTTGAAGCAATGGATGATAAGTGTTGCTTTGAGCTTCTCTTTTCTTTTCTTCAATTTTCCTTAGTACTTCTTCACATGACTTTCTATTGTACCAAAGAAAAACATGATCAGACAACATGGACCCATCAGTCAAATACGATCCTTCAAACACGGAAGCACATTGATGACCATCAATAAACAATTTGGCTTCAATGAAACTCGACCGTGGTGTTCCTGCAGGAATGACGGCGCAGAAAATGAAAACGCCATCCCAAGGTTGTGGAATCGAACTGAGATCCACAGTCACCAAAGACTGTGTAGTCCTATACATGAACCATTCTGCAACACTTTTTCCCGGATATTCCATACTAGCTCTGTCAGCTTGGTTATCATTCATGTCAAGTAGCACTACGGCCTCAACAGCTTTGATTGACTGCCCATCCAACTTCATACAATTTATGAAATTGAAGTATTCATAATATTGTTTTCCTTCTCTACCTTCACTCATTAAAGGTGAATGTAAGGTCTCAAGGGATAGGCATTCATTGGCGCTCAGTGTACGGATAGAGGGAGGGAGTTGTGGTAAAGACCGAAGCCTTTCGCATCCATCTAAGTAAAGAGTCCGCAGGCTTGAAAGATGCTTGATGCTTAAAGGCAAGGTCTCTATATTGCTCCTTGAGAGACGCAACTCATGTAATGACAACAAGAAGCTGATGTTGTCAGGCACTTCATATAATTTACTACAATTATCCAGCCATAGAGATCCCAAAGCACGCGGCACCTCATCAAATATGGAACGTAGATTTGATGCTAGCTTATTACAATAACCAGCATGAAGGCGTCGAAGGGTGTGCATCGCAAACAATTTGTGAAGACTTGTCACACCTCCGCAACTTTCGAGGTCCAAAAAGTCAATTTTGCTAAGACAACCGCTTGATGAGCACAACTCACCATTGATGGCTGTTCTGCAAAGCATCAATTGAAACCGATTATTTTCTGAGGTCACTGAAAATTCACGTAGTCCTGAGCATCCTGTCAAGTCCAATTCACTCAGTGATTTGAGATGGGTCTTGCTCGTAAGGCTGGTAAGGGCTTTGCAGTCATTTAGCAATAAACGACAAAGGCTATGGAGAGATAAAATAGATGGATGAACATTTTGCAATTTTAAACAACCCTGAAGATGAACTTCTGCAAGATGTATGGCTTTGGAAAAATTTGGGAGCTTAATCAAATCTTTTGATCCATGAAGATCAATTCTGCTTAAATTCGCAAGATTCTGTAAAAAAAAATAATAAATAAATTACACGGTAAGATTGGAGGCAAAAATAAAAATAATTACTGCCTTATCTTTTTTTAATAAGACCTTGTTATCAATTTTATTTACAAAATTAGTAATGCCAAAAAGTATTACAATTTTTCTAAAATTACACTTCAATAATCTATATAAATAGTAGTGTGATGGTAAAAGGGAAATGCATTTTCCAGAATGGATTGTCAATCCTTTATTAAATTTCCTAAGAGATTTTAAGGACCAATAGGCAAAAACTTATAAATAATACTGCAGAGAGAGTGCATATAGAATAAAATTTTTCCAACTAGTGTATTGCTAATATTTGACGAGCAAAAAAAGTATAAGATGTACCTGCTCTCCATCCCAAAGTTTTGTCAAATTGTTGTTGCTCATCTTTATTTCAACGAGATTTTCACCATTGAATGTTGTGGGCAAGGACTCTAAAGGGCATCCCACCCAATCCAATAGCCTGAGCTTTCTTGGCAAACGCTCCATACGAGAAGCATTTAGATTATTGAAATTTCCATAAAACCTAAGAAACTTCAGATTGTGCATTGAACGAAAGGCTTTATTAATTACCCACATCTCTTCAACTTCTGAACGGTTGATAATCAAGCCTTCAATACTTCCCTAATAAACAGAAAAATAATAATAATAAAAACATGACATAAATCAAATAGGAATTTGAAATTCAATAATCTTTTTAATAAAATAATGTAAAAAGTGCACTCTTACCCTATTTTCCTTCAATACTTCAGAACTTCTCCCAAAAATCCAAAATATCTTGCACCATGTAGGATATTTTAATGATTCTTCACGAACAATTTGTTTACCATTTCTTCTATTAGATTGTGCATACCTATCATTCCTCCGTAAAAATCTAAAAGAGCTTTATCTTCAAGAATCTTCAATCCAATCTCAATTGAATAACCGCATGCACCTAAGAATTTTTTTGCATCCTTGACATAATGATAATAATTGACAAAACATGCGATATGTAAGAAAATATTTTTCGTTTCCTCATCAAGTTCTTCAAAACTCAATCTGAGAATATGATTAATTTCTGGAAGAGGTAATTTTTGAAGCTTTTCCAATTGGTTTTTCCATGCCTCCTGATTTTTGCCACGTAACAAGGCGGCAAAAACCTTTAGGGCCAATGGATTTCCATCCGCATATTGAGTCACTTGTTGTGCTAGCTTTCTTATCTTCAAGTCAGCATAGTCATTTCTAAAAGCATTGATGGAGAATAGATCAAAAGCTTCAAAAGGATTCAAACGATCAAGCACATATACATCGACCACTTTTATACCAGCAAGCACTTGCCTATCTCTGGTTGTTATCAAGATTTTACTTCCTGATCCAAATTCATGTCTTCCAACTAAATTTTCTAATTGTTCAACATCATCAACATCATCAAGCACAATGAAAACCTTTTTCCGACCAAGCCTACTGATGGTATAAGGATGTATTGTATTGCCAATGTGAGATTCTTTATCCCCTAATAACCTCCAAACAATTTTTTCCCTCAAAGCATCTATTCCATATCTCTTTGATTCTTCCCTTACATTAGCCAAAAAGCAAGACCCTTCATATGTAAAATGCAATTTGTTAAACAATGCTTTTGCAAGAGTTGTTTTGCCCAAACCGCCCATCCCCCAAATTCCAATGAATTGGCAACCACTATTGTTTGAACCTTTGTCCAACAATGATTCTACAACTGCCATTCTTTTGTGAATTCCAATCAAGCCTTCGAGATAATCTTCACTTTGATAACTAGGGCCCAACTTTTGTATGACACGATTCACTATTTCTTCAATTAGCTCCGCTTCATTCCTACACATCATTGAAAAAATAAAGAGGCACCAAATTTAATACCACATTATCTATTAAGTTCAAATTTTGAACTATTCCTAACGACAAGTAACTATGAAGATTTGCCAATTTTTAAAATTTCTTATAATATTTTTTGGAGAAATGTTTCTTATATTAGATGACATAACTAGATATATACAAAATTCCAGCTTCATTTTATGGCCACGAATGCATCGTCATAACCATAGGGAGACAGGGATTTGGATCAAAATATCATAACAGTAAAGTTGATGGACCCAGTGAAGTGATTAAGCATAGTGTACAAGAGAAGCTATTCTCTTTATGATCATCAGCGTAATTTCCATTAAATGCCTCAAAGATTGATTTACTTTAGCCCGAGGCATGGAGGCATGAGAAAATGATAAGAGGAAGATCATAAATATGTAGTTACCTATTGAAGCCACAATGCCAACCAGACAAATTGGCAGCTTGAGTAAGAGCCTCCCTCCACTTTTGCAGTTGTTGATTGTTGATGTTTATTTTGCACTCATGTTCTTCAAATGCTTTCTTGTTTCTTGTAACTCCCAGACTGCTTCCTCACATGTGAAGGATCCACTCTATAGAAAAGCCATATCAGATTGCTTTGCTACTATATGCAAAACAGAATTGGGAGTGCTTTCATTCAGATCTAAGAATGATTGGCAATAGGAAACCAAACCGGCCTAAGAGGAATATATAAATATATAAAATTTTAGGGGATTGATTGAGTCAACCAAGTCAATGAAAGATGGAACAATTGAATAATAAATAATCATAATAAATTATAAATAAAAGCAAAGCTAACTTTTAAAAGATTTATTATAATACAGCTTCCAAACGTGTGACTTTTGAGAAGCTTCGCATGACATGATTCTCAAATTTGAAAATTTCAAAGAAAGGAGGTCCTACCGAATTATAGTAGTGTGTGGAAAAGACCGCATTAAATGAAACCACAGTACAGAAAGGAAATTCCACTGACACTTTCTCCGAAATGTTGATCAAATATCTTTGAGACCTTCACCCAAACTTTAAATCAAATTTTCTAAGGGCTGGTCCAAAAAGAAAAAGAAAATCAAATTTCCCAGGAAAGCAGAAACGCCTGCGGTGAAGTGTCCTGATGAAATTTGGATTAATAAAGCACTATAATTACACCTCTACTCTTATTTGTGTTGCATGTTTAGTGTTCGCCTCTAGAATATATGAGGTTGAACAAATACTTATTTTCTCTAAAATAATATAAATCCTAAATATAAGACCCTTATACATATTAGTATAATAATATAAAGGTCTTATATTTAAGACAGGAGGGTAACATATATTATCAAAACATTTAACATGAAAGACAGAGCTAATAAGCATTAGAGTAGAGAAGGGTGTGACTGTGAGTAAAAAACAAGAGGAATAAGTACGGATTGCGTGTGACAGTGAGAATGGTGGAGCCTCATAAATAGTCATATGTCTCATTTTGAGGAATGATGTTAAATAATGTTTAATATAAAATACCCCTTATGAATAATAAAATAACTCAGCACTTTTTGTCGTGCCAGTCTATTGTCATATAGTTTTTCTTCTTGATGAATGACATTTATATTTTTACTAAAAAAAATATGACCTAGCCCACCTTGGATTGAAGTTGAGAAAATGCAAAGTGTAAATTGAGGGTAAGAGTGGGAAAAAAAGGAAAAAAAAAAGGGTTTTAAGACATAATAAGTTAATGCTTGCGAAGCTTGCAGGAAGTTCGCAAAACAAACAAATAAACAAAAAAGTAGAATAAAGCTACTTTTGACTTTCATGCGGAGATAGTCAATCTGCCTATGGAAATGGAATCTCTTTGTTGGCTTTTTGGCATATGACTCAACCGACGCGTATAGTTATTGGCTTCATGTTCTCAAAAGTGTAGCGTGCTTTAATGCGCAAGTGAATTCGGGTCAAGTGAGGTCTCACCCATGATAGTTGACGGCGGGGTTGATTCATGACTCATAAAGTTATGAGTTTTAATCCCGATGGAAGGATTTTGTTAGTAGATAATATATAAATATTTATGTAAATATTTTCTTAGTCTGAAAATATATCATGATCCTGATAAGTCTCTGAGACTTAACTCACCTTAATTATTTTATAATATGACATCAGGTCTTTATTTGTTATTTTCTAAATTAAAGATCCCAAATCACAATTTCACATACTGGGAGTCTTTATTTGCCATTTTAATGCTGGTAAAAAAAAGAGAAATTTTTATAAATTATGTATGTCTATTTTATCTCGTTTTATTTGATTTTTTTGGCTCATGTGTGTGGAAAAGACAATACTAAATGAAAAACATAGTACAGGGAGTAAGGAAATTCCACCGACACTTTCTCCGAAACGTGATCAAATATCTTTGAGACCTTCACCCAAAGCTTTAATCAAACTTTCCAAGGGTTCGTCCAAAAGGAAAAAGAAAATCGAATTTCCCAGGAAAAAAAAGAGAAATTTTATAAATTATGTATGTCTATTTTATCTCGTTTTATTTGATTTTTTTTGGCTCATGTGGTGTGGAAAAGACAATACTAAATGAAAAACATAGTACAGGGAGTAAGGAAATTCCACCGACACTTTCCTCCGAAACGGTGATCAAATATTTTGACCTTCACCCAAAGCTTTAATCAAACTTTCAAGGGTTCGTCCAAGGAAAAAGAAAATCGAATTTCCCAGGAAAATATAAACGCCTGCCGTAAAATGTCCTGATGAAATTTGGTTTAATAAAGCACTATAATTACGGCCTCTCTTACTTGTGTGGCATGTTTAGTACTCTTCGCCTCTAGGTATATAAGATGAACGAATACTTATTTTCTTGAAAAAAAAACATATATTATCAAAACCTTAAAGTGAAAGCCAGAGCCAGTAAGCATTAGAGTTTTAACATTTCAAAACTGCACGTTTTGACAATTTTTGATTATATTTATTATTAGCCCTCTTTCCTCTGCTCTTGATAGACCAAAAAGCCAGTCAGTCCATTGCGCATGACAGTGAGAATGGCGGAACCTCGCTCTATTTGTTGGGCGTTAAACCAACAATCGTGTCTTGGCTATTAAACACTTATGCTGGTACTCCTCATATCCTTAATGTAAGACACTTTAACTAATTTGATTAGATTAAGGAAGTTAGATAAGTTAGTTAATTATAAAAATGTGACACGTTTGTCCTAAAATACCATAATCATTTTTCTTAATACCCCACTCTTCCTCTCCTACTTGATTATGGTTACAGGAGTATCTATAGGGGTAATTTAGAGAAAAATGATAAATATGATAAATGGGTCTTATATTTAGGACCAAAAGCCAACTCAACAATTAAGTCATATATTAAGGATCGGAGGAGTACTTTGTTTGGGTAAACTTACTAGTACTTTGTTTGGGTAAACTTTTTTTCCAGTGAGCTAAGCTAAAAATTTGAGCTTTTTTAGTTTGTAACATGGAGAGAGAACAAAATGAGGATTAAAAATACAATAATATTTAAGTGGATCCTATATTAACCCAATAATTTGGTCACGTGGTCATGTGTGATCGGAGAATTTGACATAAAAAATTGATGTTAGTAATAACTTTTTTTTAATAATGTATTAACTCTTTTTATTTTATAATTTTATTTATTTATTTATTATTTTTCTTATATTTATTAAACTATATGTATGAGACATGTTTAAAATTCATGATTTTTTTAGTTATTTTACATGTAAACTTATTTTTCTATTATTTATTTAAACAAGTTTCAATTAGCAAACTGACTTTTATAACAAACCAATCCAAACATAGATCACATTACACTGACTTTGGTTTTGTAAAAGTCATATGGAATAAAAGTCAGTTTTTATCATTACTAATCTAAATACATCCTAAATAATTATTTACATCATACTTCATATATAATATTTAATTAATTTTAAGTAACTTTTTATTTACATAATTCATTGGTTGTCATTTATTATGTTTGAATGAGTTTTTAAACTCAAATTTGTTGTTGACATGTTCGATTGAGCATGCGTTTCATTTGTATTAAACAAAATAAAATAACCTAATTTCTTTTCCAAAGATACAAAAGCAAGCAAAACCTGAAAATAGATAACCTATAACTTGGTTTTAATTGTGTACCTTAGCCTTCATTCCTTACTGAAAGTAATTGCGTCACCAAAAGTTAAAAGAAAATCGCTCCTAAATGACCTGTCGGCAAAACGAGTCCAATGGTGGTTCGAATTCCCTTATTTTAAAACATTTTGTGTTGCGTGAGAATAATTTTAATTCATAAAACGTAAAAATAATTTTTTAATTGATTATTTGAGGCATTTAGCCAATGATGTGCAAGTTTTGGCATTTTAGATTATTATTATCTCTTATTTCCTCTCCTTTTTAATCAAACAAGCGAACATCAAGCATCGTTTGATTTCCATTTTTGAACCTTTTTTAGCCTCTACCAAAAGCTTGGCTGGGTAAAATGCATATTATTGTACTTTTTTCTATCCTACTTGGTTGGAATATTTGCTTTGATTTTACCTACAAAATTTTAATCTACTTTATTTTTTAAATTCATAAATTATTCTTCAACTATCTCTATTTATTGCAAAAATTAAAAATATGATACATGTAATTAACTGAATGTAAAAAGAAAAAAAATTATTAACGATGATGCATTTTAGATGTGTATACCGAAGTCAACCCAAAAAGTTTCTGTAAATGTTTCCACTGGTACGGATAGCGGGTGACAGTGAGAGAGAAGCTCCTGTGAAATGACTAAATAAGCGGAGAGAAATTTTTTTTTAGCAAAAAAATAAGCGGAGAGAAATTAAAGTAGAAAATTCACACACAACTAGATATATATATATATATATTCTCGTCCGGTCATAAATATAAAACTCATTTTGTAGTTTAAATACTCATTTTGTAATGTAAATTACACTACAAGAGTTTTATATTTAGAACTAAAAAAAAAATATCCTTTACATTATAAAATGAGTTTATATTTAAAACCGAAGGGGTATATATATATATATATATCCTGTATGTGTTTTTTCCCAATATTTTTCTTACATTTAGACTTTAAGAGTTATTGATTAAACTAAAGAAGACGTTATATAATTCAAAATTCAAAAAGTACATATGAATATATCTCCCATTATTGGAGCTCTATAAGAACCTTGATTTGCTTTTTCTTAGTTTGATTGGAATATTTATTTGTTAATACTTATAGTTTATTATAAATTTCATAAGTTTTATGTTGATCACTCTGCGTGTTGGGTAAGAGCTGTAACTCAAAAAAAAAAAAAAAGAAGAAGAAGAAGAGAGAGAAAATAATAACAGAGGCCGGTTGATTTTAGCTTGAGTAAGATTTGTTCATTCCAGTATCCTTTCGTCGTTAAACGGACTTAAATGTATTCACAATTTGAAAGCAGTGAAAACAAGAGTGAAGAAAATAAAAAAGGGGGGGTCTCCAATCAAATACTCTCCCTAATTATAAGTCTCAGTTCTTCTAAATACACATAAAAACATATATGGAAGATGGCCAACAACTAATACGGATCCAGATCCCCTCAGAAGCGTTTTTATCAGCGTCTCTCAGTATCTTAACATCCTATCTGTTCACATGATCCAAAGGCTCACAGTGCACCACATCATCAGGCCCATGCTCACTTCCTAGTCCGAGCCATTCGAAACACAGCCTCCATTCGCTGACTGCGACTAACACAGCCAGCGTCTTCAACATTCAGTTGCTTTGTCCTCCTCCCTTCCTGGTCCAAGCCATTCGACGGCACAAACGCGGAATCTCCGTACGTGGTCATTCCAGTATTGGGCGTTGTTGTGGAGATAGAACCCCAAAGCCAAGAATAGCTTTGCCGTTCATGTACCCGAATGACTCTTCTTCCTCCATATCCTGTCCCTTCCTTTTTCATCCTCTCGTCATTCTTTGATTTATATCAGCCATGTTCTTTCCAAGACAAGATAAAGTTAGCTACAAAGTTTCTCGTCATGTGTGCATGCACCCAGAGAGCTTCGTTTTCATTATAGAGCCTCACCCTTTTCTTTCATTAATTTAATGTATTGGTATCTGTTATTTTAGCTTCATTCGTCATTGAGGTGAGCTGTCCCTTTCGGAGCTTAAAACGTGAATAATCTCTTCACAGCCGAAGATGCTTAGTTCGCATCAAAGGTTGGGATTTGAAAGAGGAGAGAGCAGTTGAAAGTTGAAGACGCAGTGTCAATCGCACCCAACATCTTGAAATATTATTTAGTAACACCTAATATCTTAAAATAATTTTAAATAGGAGATGGAGAGTCAGGAGCACACGTAGAACCAGAACTTACAATTTAAAAGGATAGGCTGCATTTCACTAATATACAAAATGATAATGCTTAATTATACCCACAAAAAAAAAAGAGTAAACACTGCACATTGGTCCTGAAAATAGATCCTCTGTCACAAGTGAAGGTAACACAGGGTCCGGGAAAGATAAAGGTGAGATATTTGTGCTTTGGAGAAAACTGCTGCTGTGTGATGTCTGTTGTTAATGCAGTGACCCAAGTGCGAATGCTCTGTTGATGTAAAAAGATAAAAGCACTGTTTTCTCTGTTTGGGAAGATTGCAAAGAATGATTTTTTGTAATTGCGAGGGATATTTTGGTCTTTTCATTATTTATTTGAAATAAATAATTCTATGAATTTTTTCTTAGAAGTATACCAAACAAACACACCCATGGTAATTAAGATTACATTCCAACGCATTCCACACCGGATAAAAGGGAAGCTTTAATGCGCAACTTAACTTGCCCAACCTCTGCATTTCCAACAACTGATCTTTACAAGGACTAAATTTGCATAAAACTTCTTGAACTAATAGCAGGTAAGTAGCACAACACGACGATAAGCTCATTTTGAATATCAAGGAAGATAGAGGGAAAACAAATCACCTGAACTTTTTATTGAATCCACCATGAAAAAGGAAATCTGAACATAACATACTAAAACATAAAATCTTTCAAGCCCCGTGTTCTATTCTTCCATGTCACAGCTTATGGGCTTGGGAAGGCAAAATCCTTGGATTTCCTAGGAACCACTTGTTTGTCATTGGTGTGGTCACAGGAGCAGCCTACTTTGATTCCCACTGAATTAGGTTTTGGCCGTACCACTTATAAATAAACGCTATGTATAATGTATTGAGTAGTATGAAATGGAATGAAAAATTCTCTTTTTTATTAATCATATCTTTCTCTCTATTATTCTTCTCTATTTCTTTTTTATTTATAACAATACTTAAACAAAATCAAAAATAAAACTTTTATTTTGAATTAGATCTTTTCCTTAAAATGAAACTGATATACAGGACAGAGTATTATTTCTTCTCGTTTATTATAGATTGTTTGTTACGATGCGCCAAAAAGATATAATTGGGACTGCCTTTAATTCGGATCTAAGAATGATTTAATGGAATAGGCTGGGTCAACCAAGTCAATGAAAATGGAACATACTGAATAATAAATAATTATAAATATAAATTATAATAAATAAAAGCACTTTTAGAAATTTACAAAAAGTTGGCTTCCGGGTGACTTCTGGGAACTTTCACAGGGATTGAATCTCAAATTTCAAAGACAGCATTAAATGCAAAACACGGTACAGAGAGAAAGCAAATTCACCGAAATCCTGGTCAAATTTCTCTGAGACCTTCACCGAAGCTTACTCAAATTTCCCAAGGGCTCGTCAAGTGAGGGGGGGACAAAGAAAGAAAATTTCCAAGGAAATATACCTATCAAGTTTCCTAATTAACGAAATTTGGTTTAATAAAGCCCTATGATTACGCCTCTCTCATTTGTGTTCTGCTCCTTTTCTCGAGTTCTACCATATATGATGCGTCTTCTCTTTTAGAAATATAAAATTGAATAAATAATTATTTTCTTTGACAAATAATAATGTATAATATGTAAGATTTTGTATAACTTTTAAAATGAAATGCAGAGGAGAGCTAGTAAGCATTAAAGTTTTAAAGTTTTAACATTCAAATGTGCAAGTATTGACATTTTTTATTATTATCAGCTCTCATTTCCTCTCCTTTTTAATCAAACAAGCCATCATTAAAGGGCTTGTTTGATTTCCATTTTTGAATTTTGTTTAGCTTTGACAAATTAAAAAACAACAGAAAAAGATTTATTTAGATAAGGTGCATGTCATTGTACTCACTTCTGTCCTAAATATAAAAGTTAGCTGAAATATTTGTTTTGGTTTCATATATAAAATTTTAATCTACTTTTTATCTTTCAAATTTATAATTTTTCCTAAATTATCCCCTTTTTTTTGGCAAACTATCCCTATTTATTGTATATATGAAAAGGATTATTCATTAATAAGGTAATGACTAGAACGGGATATTTTAAAATAGCTAATACGTATTTATTATTAATAGTTAATTTAACTAATATTCTTAATATTTCTAAATTTGTTGTACAACTCTTATATTTAGAATTGGGCACAATAGTGTTTTTTTCCCCTAGGCAGGGCTAATGAATCACTAAGATTAGACGGTTTTTGTGTCTAAATTTAATTTTGTTTTAGATTTTGGGTAATGACAATTAAAATCAATTAAAATTAGTTGATATATTTTAAACGTACATACCGGAGTCAACCCAAAAAGCAAGTCAATTGCGCGTAGAGGATGGTGTGAGCAATAAACACGGAATGAGGATTGAATTACTTTATAGCACAAAATGATGTTTTCAACCTTTGTCTCTTTAAGCTTTGACATTGCTCTTTGGCTTTTATTTCTCAGTTTCCTGTGCATCGTCAAGCTTGCCGGCTTCTGAGAGAGGATAAAATTGCAAGCACTTCATTTAGACCACTTATTTGCCACTAATCTTTCAATTTTATCACTTGTTTCCCTTTCGAGAAATTATACGGAGCCAAAACAAATCTAAAAACTAGGACTTATGTTTAGAGACATGGAGAGTAGTCAAATACACTCCTTTATTGAAGAAAATGTGTCGTAACTTTTCGGAATGGCAATCAAGAAAAAAAAAACAGAGAGAGAACATGCATCGTTTTGTTTTTTGCCTTCCTTTTTAGATTTTTTGTTTGTGGGGCTCTAAGAGGCTCTAGGCTCTGTTCTGTCTCTCACTTCTTGCTTCCCATTTCGTTGTATGATAATGCATTCCCTGAAATTTCTCAGTCTTTATTTTTGTAATTATTCAAAAAGGCCACAAGCCTGAAAATAGGAGATGGAGAGGAAGACACGTAGAATCAGCACTTACAATTTGAATGCATAGGCTGCACTGCATATCACTAATATACAAAAATGATGATGCTTACACAGAATACATTTTTTTTAAAAAAAAAGAAGTGAACACAGCAAAATTGGTCCTGAAAATAGATCCTCTGTCACAAGTGAAGGTAACTCAAAGTCCGCGAAAGATAAAGCTGAGATACTTGCGCTTTGGAGAAAACTGCTGCTGTGTGATGTCTGCTGTTAATGCAGTGACCCAAGTGCGAATGCTCTGTTGAAGTAAAAGACAAAGGCACTGTTTTCTCTGATAAGGTTGCAAAAGAGGATTTTTTGTAATTGCCAGGGATATTTTGGTCTTTTCATTTTTTATTTGGAAAATAATTCAATGCCTTCTTAAAAGTGTGCCAAACACACCCACGGTAATTAACATTAGGTTGCAATGCATTCCATTTCGGATAAAAGGGAAGGGAAGCTTAAATACGCAACTTAACTTGCCCAACCCGTGCATTTCCACCAACTGGACATTACAGGGATTAAATTTCCATAAAACTTCCTAAACTACTAGCAGGTAAGTAGCACAACACGGGGATAAGCTCATTTTGAACATCAAGGAAAATAGAAGAAAAACAAATCACCTGAACTTTCGCTTGAATCCACCAAGAAAAACGAAATCTGAACATAACATCGTGAAAACATAATATCTTTCAAGCCCCGCGTTCTATTCTTCCATGTCACAGGAGCAGCCTACTTTGATTCCCTTTGAATTAGGTTGTGACTGTCACATCGATCCCATTGCATTAGAGTTAGGTTGCGGATGCAGTGATGCCGATTGAATTGGTTTAATGTAATTTTAATGTTTGACTTTTATTTTAATTCTAAATATAAGTCCTAATAATCTGATTTTCCTTTTATATTTTTTTATTTTTCTCAAAGTAGTCTTTATAATAATAGTAGTTATAACTACTACATTTGATCAACAAGGACATTTTGGAAGGAAAAAATACCATCTACTTATTACAAATAACTAATTTAATTAATTTTTTTAATCTATTTAAATTAGTTAACCTATTCTTATATTTTTCCGATTTTAAATATAAGACTTATTTTGTAGTATGAATTATACTACAAAATAAATTTTATATTTAAGATCAGACAAGTATGAAAAACCGAAGTCAGCAGTTAATTTAAACAAACAGGGCCATGCATTTCAAAGAAAAGGGATACCCCAGGAAGTTGGAATTTTGCTGTGCTGTTATGAGTGGGGTGAAAAAGAAATTAACCTAGCACTTTCGGTGAGCCTCACCCCCTACGCACATCACGTGCGGAGCAAATTAAATAATTGAGTAAGGACACATGCATGCAAATACCCAAAAAAATAAAGCAACCAATGCATGTTAATTAAAGCTACTTTTGACTCGTCAGTCACGAAAATAAGTCGGCACGCATGTTAGTTCTCAATGATTACGCATGCGAGTTCTTGAAAGAGCGGAATTTGTGTTGAAATTGGGATACCCTGCTGCTCACCAAAAACAAAAAGAAAAAAGAAAGAAATATTGAAGGCGGATAAATAATCTAAAATGAAACTCGATACTTCGTGATTAAGATTTAGGGAAAACTAGTTCATAAATCTCTATAGTTACTTGGTTTTTAATCAGGCCTTCGTAATTTTTTTTTATTAGGTTCTTACCTTTTTTTTTTTTAATTATAGGTATTGGTTCCCGTACTTACAAGTTGTCAATTTGCAAGAGAAATAAGGTTAGGAATTTCAGCATATACTTGGATTAATTAAATTTGTCACATAGATGTAAATAAAATCAAAATCACCCAAATTATACATTAAATATAATTGTAGAGAGACAACTTTATGGATAATAATATCTTATTATGTTAGTAACAAATAAATAAATCTAGTTCATCATTTTATCTTTAAAAATCCTTTTTTATTTTTTATTTTGTGGCAGAATCCATACCAGTTATGTATGAGATTAGAAACTAATGCCCATAATTAAAAAACCTATCCGGACAAAAAAGTGCAAAGACCTAATTAAAAAATAAAGTGAAGTTACATGAACTTAGAGACTAAATTTTCGAAGACATGAAACTAAGATTAAAACAAATCTGAATACTGAGACTCATATTTTAGAAAGGAAGAGTATAGTCAAACACGAGACTCTAACCTATCATTTATTGAAGAAAATGTATTGTTGTAACCTGTAATCCAAAGAAAATGGAATGTTTTGGCTGTTTGGTTGAGAGAACCAATGAAATTGAAGTGAGGGAATAATTTGAGGGGGGAAAAAAGTTGCTTGACAATTTGTTTTTAGTTGGTTGTTTTAAAAAATTAGAAACAAACAGTAATATGCTTTTAAAAAAAACTAAAAAAATAAAAACAACTTTTAGATTTTTTTTTTGTATTTTTGTATTTTTTTTATTTTGAATTATTGGAGAAACCTTCTTTTTTTCTTATCTACCATGGTCACCACTTACCAAATATGATTTTTTTATATTTTCTTTTTCAAATATAAATTTTTAAAATAATTATCCAAACAAATTTTTGCTTTTTTTTATTCTCAAAAATTGTTTTTAAAAAAACAATTTCATAAAATTATTTTGGGAATAGGAAAACAAAAAACAGAACCAAACAAGTCCAAGAAGATTAAAGAAGGGGGAGAAGATGCACAAGAACACTTAATTTTCAACAGAGTACTTAAAGAAAGAGACTCATTCAAACCATAAGCGAAGATTAGAGGCCCTTTGTGCCAAGAAAATCCTCATTGACAGATTTACGCAAGGGAAAAAAGACCCAGTGTCGCAGATCAAAATGAAAAGGAACCTTCAGAACTTCAGATAATTCCAAGAGATAGGAAAAAGAATTAAGAACTAAGCGGAGCTGATATAGAGATTTGTATCAAAAAGGCAATTAAGAACTTTAGATCAGAGTATGCAAATAGCACACACCTGAATTAGCATATATTTGCACAGATCCATAATCACAACCAATTGCTACGGGTGGATACTCAAGTGTCTTAAGAGAATTGGGTGGGTCATAATCTTCTTCGCCTCCACTGGTTTCAAGTTCTTCGCGATCCTTGTCCCTATTATTGAGACAAATGATTCATTCCTACTTCCTCATGTGATCAGGCTCTGCTTCAGTATTAATAGCGTCACTTTTAGACGGTGCCAAAGCCATCTGCCATATAATGAGACACCAGCCGAACCAAGCACAGCCTGCAACAGCATTACCAAATACCAGGCAAGTCCTTAAATGACATGTATTAACATATGTAATCAGGAAGCAGAACAAAAAGGTGACATATTGACAATGACCGCGGCGGCGACCAGCGAATCATCGACGCCGATGACCAAAGACACTACAGGAGAAGGCTTTCAATCTATTGAACTGATTTTATAAAGTTGGTTCATTCTATAACAGAAAACAAATCAAGCTCACATCTATTTCTTATGTCTGCAAACTCCTTCAATGGCTTCCTCAACCTCAAGCTCCATATATTTCTTTGACCATCAGAGAAGATGCAGCAATGAGGTAAATGGAGACAAAACATATTTGCACATAGGAGGTGAATTCGCATTTTCTTTCTCAATCTGCTTGGTTAAGAAGTAATTACCTTAATGTCCAGTTGAATCCAACTCTTCAAGATCCAACAGAAAGAAAGTCGTGGCCGTAATATGCCGAGGTCAATAGTCGAATGTAATCGTCACTCCCATCATCTTAGCTTAAAACAATAAAGAAAGGTTAAGATCAGCAATGCAATTTGGACTCCTCAGACCTCAAGAATAGAATCAAATCTCAATAGAAAAAAAATGTTAAATTAATTATATGCGGTAATTAGTACGTACAAACATACAAAAATCATGTCTATAACTACTAATTAAAACCAGAGTATACCATTTTGAGGTGGATGCACGAGAGTGATGTATGAAGTTATAGTGTTTAGATCAATTCAACCTGAGAGCTTTAAAACTCAATCATTTCTTCAAATTCATCGAAGCAAGCTGTGGTATTTGCGCTTTCGAGAGAGAGAGAGGCCGCTTCCATTGCATTAGAGCCAGGCTGAGGAGGCAATGGCAATTGATTTTGTTTAATGTCACCATTTTGATATTCATCCGCAGATATCGGGCATACCCCGCACCTTCTGATCTTTACCATTCTGTCATCATCCGAACGAATGTCACCTTTTGATCCGTATGAAGTTATAGTGCATTTGCGCTTTCGAGAGAGAGAGGCCGCTTCCATTGCATTAGAGCTAGGCTGAGGAGGCCATGGCAATTGAATTTGTTTAATGTCACCATCTTGATATTCAACTGCAGATGCTGGGCATACTCCACACCTTTTGATCTCTGCCGTTCTGTCATCATACCAACGAGCTTCGAATTTAACTTTAAGCTCCATGTTGCTCTGACCATTTCTTTTCCTTTCTTCAATTTTCCTTTTTAGTTCTCCAAGTGAATCAGGATCATACCAAAGACCAACATGCTTTGAGGACTGCCCATACAAGTAAAACGGGCTTTTAGCGGCCCTGCAAGCATATTTACCATCAATAAGCCATTTGGCATCAATTTCTCCTCCCCCCTCTAATGGTAATTTAGAAAAGACGACGCAAAAAAGGAATCCCCCATCCTCAGAATTTGGAATCGAACTGAGATTCACAGTCATGGGATCCTCTTCAGTACTCTTAAACTTGAACCACTTTGGAACTATTTTTCCTGGATATAACAATATAGCATCGTCATAAGTGGGTTTCTTTATCGCAAGTAGCACTCTTGCCTCAGCAGCTTCGATTGCCCGTCGATTCAGCTTCTTGCAATTTGTGAATATAAAGCGTGCATATGCCTTCTCTTTTCCTTCTTCACCTTCGTTTGTCAAAGGTGAATATTGTATGGTCTCAAGGGATATGCAGTCAGTTGCAAACAATTGAAAGACAGAGGGAGGGAGCTCTGGTAGACAACGAAGCCTTTTACATCCATGCAGTTCAAGACGTTGCAGGCGTGAAAGATGTTTGATGCTCGAAGGCAAGGTCTGTACATTAGTCAGTGAGAGATCTAAGTCACGTAATGATGACAGCAACCTGATGTCATTAGGAAGTTCAGATAATTCATTGCAATACGGAAGCCCGAGTCTTTCCAAAGCACCCATCTTATCACACTTGGACAGGAGAGGTGACGCTAGCTCATTACAGCCTCCAGCATCAACACCTCGAAGGTCACGCAGCTCAATCAATTCGTGAACGCTTGTCACATTTCCGCAATTGGCTATAGCTAAGTCACGAATTTTGCTGCGATGCCCACTTGATGAGCGCAACGCACCTCTGATGGCAGCTCCTGAAAGGTGTGAACAGAGCTCTTCATTTTCTGAGGTTACTGAAAATTCCTCCAGACTTGAGCAATAACTTACATCGAGCCGACTGAGAGATTGGAGAGGGGTATCGCTTGTAAGGCTGGTAAGGGACTTGCAACGGCGTAGCCATAAACTATGCAGGCTGGGGAGAGATAAAATAGATGGATGAACACTCCGCAATTTTGTACAGAACATGAGATCAACATATTTAAGACGTGTGGCCTTGGAAAAATCTGGGAGTTCAATCAAGTTTGTTGAACCAGTGAGCGTAATTGCGATTAAGTTCCGAAGATTCTGTAAAAGCATAAATTACATGATAAGATTGGTGGCCAAAACCAAATTAAATTACTTATCTATTCCTTTTTATAAGGTTTCGCTGCCTGTTTTGCTGAGAAAATAAGTTGAAATTAGCTATTGTCAACGACTTAAATTTTACAACTTTTCATAATCTTAATCAATACTCCCTCCGATTGAAGATACCAAATAACTACATCACATAATTTGATTAAAATTAGTTAAAAATAATAAAAGAAAATGTAATTTATTTTCTTAAAACATGTTTGTTTATGAAGAGGATAAGTGAGAGAAAAAATATGTAGAAAAAGAGATATGAGAGAATGAGTTGAAAAAAAAAAGAATTAGAAAGATATATAATCAATTAAAAGTAAAAAATAAAAATGATGTATCTCACAAAAAAAAATGATGTATTTAATGATTAGGTAAATCCAAATTATAACTTATTAAAAAAAAAAAAAAGGCTTCAAAGATTTGATGCTTATAGTTCAACAGAGATAGTAATCTTTATAAGTAAAGGGCATGGAGCTTAGTGTGAGGGTGAAAGACGAAGGCATTTATTTAGAATGGGTTATCAATATTTCATTGAATTTTGTAAGAGATTTTATCTGGACCTTATAAAAACGGCTGAGCGGAGCGTATTTAATACAGATTTTCCAACTGATGTGTTAACAATATTTTGTAAGAAAAAATATAAAATTCACCTGCACTCCATCCCAAAGTCTTGTCAATTTGCTGCCGGGCATTTTCAATCGAACAAGACTTTCAGCCTTAAATGTCGCTGGCAAGGACTCGAAAGGGCATCCCACCCAATCCAGTAGCATGAGTTTTTTTGACAGAAACTTCATACAAGAAGCATTTAACTTGTTCCTAAGCTGTCCATTCAAATCTCCATAAACCTTAAGCAGCTTTAGATTGGGCATTGAATCAAATGCTTTAATAATTACGCACATCTCTTCAACTTCTGAAAGGCTAATAACCATGCCTTCAATACGTCCCTAACAAACAAAAAAATTATAATAGTAATAAAAATATTATATACGTCAAATAGGAATTTGGAATTCAACAATCTTTTTAATAAATAAATGTAGAAATTTCATGCTTACCATATTTTTCTTCAATATATCAGAACTTTCCTTGAAAATCCAAAATATGTTGCACCATGTAGGATAATTTAATGATTCTTCACGGACAATTTGTTTACCCATTTGTTTTATTAGACTGTGCATATATATTCGTCCTCTATCAATATCTAAAAGGGCTTTTTCCTCAAGTCTCGCCAATCCAATCTCGGTTGAATAACCGCATGCATCTAACAATTTTTTTACATCCTCAGCATCATAATAATAATTGAAAAAACATGCGACGTGCAAGGCAATATTTTTCTCTTCCTTATCAAGTCCTTCAAAACTCAATCTGAGGATATCAATGACTTGTGGACAAAACAATTTTTGAAGCTTTGCCAATTGGCTTTTCCATGCTTCTTGATTTTTGCCACGCAAGATGGAGCCCAGAACCTTTAGAGCCAATGGATTTCCACCTGCATATTTAGTCACTTCTTCTGCTAGCTCTCTTATCTTTGGGTCAACATAGCCATTTCTAAAGGCATTGATGGAGAATAGATCAAAAGCTTCATCAGGATTCAAACCACGAAGCACATATATATCATCCACTTCATTACCAAGTGTTTGCTTATCTCTGGTTGTTATCAAGATTTTACTACCTGATCCAAATTCATGTCTTCCAACTAACTTTTCTAAATGTGTAAGATCATCGACGTCATCAAGCACAATGAAAACCTTTTTCCGACCAAGCGTACTGACGGTATAAGGACATATTGCATTGCCAATGTGAGATTCTTTATCCCCTAATAACCCCCGAACAACTTTTTCCCTCAAAGCATCCATTCCGTGTCTCTTTGATTCTTCCCTTACATTAGTCAAAAGGCAAGACCCTTCATATGTAAAACGCAATTTGTTAAACAATGCTTTTGCAAGAGTTGTTTTGCCCAAACCGCCCATCCCCCAAATTCCAATGAATTGGCAACCACCAATTTTTGAACCTTTGTCCAACAAGGATTCTACATCTGCCATTCTTTCGTGAATTCCAATCAAGCCTTTTAGATAATCTTCACTTTGATACCTAGGGCCCAACTTTTGTATGACACAATTCACTATTTCTTTAATTAGCTCCGCTTCATCCCTACACACCATTGAAAAAATAAAGAGGCGCCAAATTTAGCACCACATTATCTGTTCATTTCAAATTTTCAACTATTCCTAATGACATGTAACTATGAAGATTTGCCAATTTTTAAAATTTTTAGAATATTTTTCAAGAAATATTACTTATACTAGATGACATAACTAGATATATATAAAGTTCCAGCTTCATCTTATGGCTACGAATGCACCGTCATTACCATAGTGAGATAGGGATTTAGATTAAAATATCATAACAGTAAAGTTGATGGACCCGGTGGACTGGTTAAGCGTAGTGTACAAGAGAAGCTATTCTCTTTATGATCATCAGCGTAACTTCCATTAAATGCCTCAAAGATTGATTTAATTTAGCCCCAGGGATGGAAGAGAATGATAAGAGGAAAATCATAAATATGTAGTTACCTATTGACGCTACAAGGCCAACCAGACAAATCGGCAGCTTGAGTAAGAGCGTCCCTCCACTTTTGCAGTTGTTGATTGTTGATGTTTCTTTTGCGCTCATGTTCTTCAAATGCTTTCTGGTAGCTCCCAGACTGCTTCCTTACATGTGAAGGATCCACTCTATAGAACACCGGCATAACAGAGCAATCTTGATTTTTGGAGCACTCTAATATTTTTGCAAGCTCCTTCAGACACCAAGTGGAAGATGCATAGTTTTCTGAGAAGACCACAAGGAACAGAGTTGAATTTTCAATGCCTTTCTCAAGAGACGGCCATACCTCATCTCCTTTCTCAAGTCTGTAGTCGATGTATGTATTTATTTGGTTTGTGCGAAGAGCTTCATGAAGGTGGCTTGTGAAGTTGAAGCGGGTGTCCTCGCCTCTGAAGCTAATAAAAACATCATATTTCTTTGGAGATTGAAAAGACGAAGCAAAGGAAGAAGATGAAGCCATATCAAATTGCTTGGCTATAGGAAACGATTTGGGACTGCTTTCAATTCTGATCTAAGAACGATTGGCAATAGGAAACAAGCCGGCCTAAGAGGAATATATATAAGATTTTAGGGGAATAGATTGAGTCAACCAAGTCAATGAAAGACGGAACAAAATGAATAATAAATAATCATAATAAATTATAAATAAAAGCAAAGCTAACTTTTAGAGATTTGAAATTTCACATCGCCTGGTTCTCAAATTTGAAATTTCAAAGAAAGGGCCCTCCTACTGAACCAAAGTAGCGTGTGGAAAAGACAGCACTAAATGAAAAACATAGCAAAGAGAGTAAGGAAATTCCATCGACACTTTCTCCGAAATGTTGATCCAATATCTTTGAGACCTGCACCCAAAGCTTTAATCAAATTCTCTGAGGGCTGATCCAAAAAGAAAAAGAAAAAGAAAATCAAATTTCCCCAAGAAAATATAAGCGCCTGAGGTCAAATGTCCTAATGAAATTTGGATTAATGAAGCACTATAGTTACATCCCTACTCTTACTTGTGTTGCATGTTTAGTCTTCGCCTCTAGAAATATAAGATTAAACAAATGCTCATTCTTTTCAAAAAATAACAACATATATTATCAAAACATTTAAAGTGAAAGCCAGAGCTAGCAAGCATTAGAGTTTTAACATTTCAAAACTGCAAGTTTTGACAATTGTTAATTATTTTTATTACTAGCCCTCATTTTCTCTTCTTTTCATAGACCCAAAAAGCAAGTCAATTGCGTGTAAGGGTGTGACTGTCGCGTAAAAAACACGGCGGAGTAAGTACAGATTGCGCGTGACAGTGAGAATAATGGACCCTCACTCTAAGCATGTGGTTGGAGTGGTGTTAAAACCAGCAAACTTGGCTTTGGCAATGTGAAAAGTCATTTGGTGGGTGGGTTAACTTTTTCTCAAATGATCTTTTGAAGAAAAATCATGGTACCACTAAAGTTAAAAATTTTTGCTGCTGAGGATGTGAAAAAAAAAAAAAGGAATAATATTTAAGTGAGTCTTATATTAACTTAATAATTTGATTTTTTTTGTTAGTAATAATTTTTTAAATGCTTAGAAATTTTTTAAGGAAAATATTTAAGTCAAATGACTTATATTTATTATGTTAATTTTTCTAATCACATGCGGTCATATGTTCATTTATTTCATATAAGTTTATAACTAAATATTATTAAATGCAAATATTTTAAAAATATGATACATAATCATGTGTGATCGGAGAATTTAACATGATGAATATAAGAAAATTGATAAGAGTATTGTCCTTTTTTTAGTAGATATATTAGCTCTTTTTATTTTTATAATGTTTATTTTAATTTATTATTTTTCTTACATTTATTAAATTATATATATGAAATATATGTTTTAAAATTCATGGCTTTTTAGTCATTTTATATGTAAACTTACCTTTCTAAATAAGTTTTGATTTAGCAAAGTGACTTTTATAACAAATCAATCCAAGTATAAATCATATTACACTTATTGACTTTTATCCTAACTGACTTTTTCAAAAATCAAACAAAATAAAAGTCAGTTTTGTTACCGTTAATCCAAATACATCCGAAATAGTTATTTACATCATATTTCATATATAATATTTCATTAATTTTAACTATTTAATTTTTTTAGTTACATAATTCAGTTGGTTGTCATTTACTATATTTGAATGAGTTTTTAAACTCAAATTTATTGTTGACATTTGCACTAAATAAAATAAAATAAACTAATTTTTTCTAAAGATACAAAGGTAAGCAAAACTTGAAAATAGATAACCTATAACTTGAAGAAGGCCAACAATGTTTTGGGTATAAAATAAGGGGTACTGATTTTTTTTTTTTAAATGACATCCAGTATCTTAAAGTATTATTTAGTAACAACTAACATCTTAAAATAATTTTAAATAGGAGATGAAGAATCAGGAACACATGTAGAATCAGAACTTACAATTTAAAAGGATAGGCTGCATTTCACTAATATACAAAATGATAGTGCTTGTACCAAAAGAGGGGGGGGGGGGGGAGTAATCACTGCACATTGGCCCTGAAAATAGACCCTCTGTTACAAGTGAAGGAAACGCAGTGTCCGCGAAAGATAAAAGGTGAGATATTTGCGCTTTGGAGAAAACTGCTGAGTGTGATGTCTGTTGTTAATGCCGTGACCCAAGCGAACGCTCTGTTGAAGCAAAAAGATAAAAGCGAAGTTTCCTCTGTTTGAGAATACTGCAAAGGATGATTTTTTGGTAACTGCCAGAGATATTTTGGTGTTTCCATTTTCTATTTGAAATAAATAATTCTATTTTTTCCCCCTTAAAAATGTACTAAACAAACACACCCATGGTAATTAAGATTACATGGCAATGCATTCCATTTCGGATAGAAGGGAAGCCAAAAAGCGTAACTTAACTTGCCCAACCTGTGTATTTCCGCCAACCGGACTTTAAAAGGACTAAATTTCCATAAAACTTAAACTAACAGCAGGTACGTAGCACGACACGAGGATAATATTTCATCAAGTCTATAGTCGATGTATGTATCTATTTGGTTTCTGCGAAGAGCTTCATGAGGGTGGCTTGTGAACTTGAAGCGGTTGGCCTCGCCTGATCTGAAGCTAATATTTCTTTGGAGATTGAGAAGAGGAAGCAGTGGAAGAAGATGAGGCCATATCAGATTGCTTGGCTACTGTGCCCACCTACAAAGGAAGCTCTGAGATATACCAGAGCAGGTCAAATTTTCCAAGGGATGGTCAAAAAGGAAAAGAAAATCAAATTTCCCAAGAAATATATACGCCTGCTGTCAAATGTCCCCATAAAATATGATTTAATAAAAAGCACTATAATTACACCTCTCTTATTTTTCCCCTGGGCAGCATTGGAAATAATCTAATGGAGTGAACCCGAAAAGCAAGTCAATTGCGCGTGGAGGATGGGGTGACTGTGACCCTGTACGTAACAAACACGGAGGAGTAAGGTGCGGATTGTTGCGCGACAGTGAGAATACTGAAACTACACTCTCAAAACTGCGAAAATTAAAGTAGAAAGTTCGCACACAAGTGGATAGCTTGTTTGCTCATAAGCAGTGAAGAAATTATCTGAGAATAATTTTGTCTTATATTAAAGATGAAAAGTAGTGTAAGAGAGATGAAGTCACACATTAGGCTCGTATGTATCTTCTTATCTTAATTACTTATAGCCATTTTCATTAAAAAAAAGTAGTTTTCAATATAAATAAAAACTTTTAAAAAATTAATTTAAATTTTTATAAATAGTTAATTCAATTAACTTATTTAATCGATCTGAATTAATTATTTATATATTATACTCTTTCAATTCTAAATATAAGATTCTTATCCTTATACACGTATGTATAAGAGTTTTATATCTAAAACAGGAAGAATAATTATAAATATAAACAGTATTCAGGTAGTACATAGCATATACTTGCATTATATTGTGGAGCAAATTATTGAATAATGACACGCAATATGCAGAAAGCAAAAGCGAAGTGCCAGAAATTCTAAGGCCCACGCACATGGCTGATGGTGAAGAGCCTCCTAAATAGTGATATCTCTCATTTTGAGGAATGATATTAAATAATGTTTTGTATAAAAAGTCCCTTGTGAATGAATAACATAACTCAGCACTTCTTATCATGCCAGTCTATTGTCATATAGTTTTTCTTCTTGATGAACGATACTATATTTTTACTAAAAAAATAAGACTTATCCCAACTCGGATTGAAGCTCAGAACATGCAAAAGTATAGATTGAGGGTAAGAGTAGAAAAATGAAAAAAAAAAAGTTTTAAGACATAATAATTCAGTTAAATAGTTTATTGGTACGTATATATAAATTAGATAATTTTGTATTATATGAGGACAATGGAGAACGTAATGCTGTACGCCAAGGGCAATCTTAGAACAGAAGCAAATGCACAAAAAAAAGCAAGAAAAAGCAACTTTTGACTTTTATACAAAGATGGTCAGTCTGCCTATGAAAATGGAATCTGGCTTTCTGGCATATGACTCTCCACCTTTCAAACAGTGGAAACTGGCAAATGATGAACAATGACTGTGAAACTCCATGGAACGGAACGCGATCCATTTCAAATGGGGATGGTCCTCCAGCAGCTCTGCGCTCTGAACTTAATTAAAGCTTTCCTCTTTTTTTTTTTATTAAAAAAAGAAAAAATTAACACTTTCTTTTATGCTCACAATCAAATATTCTTCTTCATTATATTGATCGTTTCTCTTAAATACCCATACTACAAGGAAACACCAAAATTGAATTAGTTATGGCTTTTTTTGGCTTTTCAGTTCTATCAGAATTTAAATATATGAGCTTGTTTGGATTAAGATTGATTATATTATTTTTTATTTCAACTGATTTTTATAAACTAACGTTAGGAGTATTTTAGTACTTCGGTTAAAAGTTTAGGGTTATTTTTACACAATTGACCCTTTTTAAATTAGGGATATTTTAGTATTTTTAAATATTATCATGGGTCTCACTGCAAAAAGTGATGGTTGTAAGACTACGCCATGTTATTTTTGCTTTAATTTAACAAGTTTATAAGTACTTTTGTATTTTTAAAATCTATGAATTATACAATTCTTGATATAAGAGGAGTATCCAATAAATTCTAGGCATGTGTATACAAATGATGAAAAATGGAGATTATGGGGGGGAAAACCAATAATTATAAGTAAAAAGAGTGAGATGCCAAAAGAGCAGTCTTTTAAAGGCAGTTAAATTCTCAAAGAAATTGCTAAAAAATGAATTGGAAATACTGAAAGGTTTATTTAAAATTTAAATATCTCGTTTAAGATTAGTAATTGCTGTTTCTTTGAATGATATTTATAATTTATTTTTTTTAAATATTTAACATCTGGGCTGTCATTGTAATTATTGATCTTTTGGACTTAATTATCACTTCCCTAACAACTATTATATTATTGTAGGGTATTTACATAATTAATTTTGAGTTCTGGAAATCATAAAGTAACTTCCAGAAAGTTTGGCATGCTTCAATGAGTCAGCGAGGCTCCTAACAAGATTTTTTCTGGCAAAAAAAAAAAAACAACTAACAAGATCTTTTATTTTTTTTGCCATAACTTATTCCAGTGCCACTATTTTTAATCTCTAGTTATTTATAATAAATTTATTTTTTTTAAGAAGTGACAGTTATAAAATTATTTTTATTTTAAATTTTGTGTATATTAAAACAAAAAATTATCCAAACATAAAAAAATATTAAATTGAATCTGAATCATCAAAAATCAATGCGGTTGCTTCTTATTATGATGAGGGTTTGTACAAAGTAAATTTGCATTTTTATTATTGCTTTTCAAAACATGCAAAAGAGAAGTTTTTATAAATTATGTATGTTCATTTGATCTCTTTTTATTTGATTTTTTTTGGCTCATAATTAGCGCTTCTTTAATACTGTATTTGCTTATTTTGAATTCTAATGCCCAACGTAATGTATTTGTGAGTTTTTGTTCTCCACAACGAATGAGACGACTAAAAGCGTAGCCAATTTTTACCTGTTTCCGTGTGACTTCCGAAGAGTTTTAATGCGTACTTAGCACGTGACCTCGAGACTTTCTCCCAAATTGCTTAAAGGCCTTCACCCAAATTAAAGCTTGGTTAATAAAACAATACAAATGATTCAAATTTAATAAGTGCATGCTGACCAATTATGCACGCGGCAAAAACCGGGAAGATATAAGTAGGCACGGATCCAAGTTCTTCAAGGTCATGTGAAGAATTTTCAAAGAAAATTTTAGTTAGTACAGTGAAGGGTGACTTTAGTTAATACAAGGTTAACAATATTTAAATAAATTAACAATTGAACACTATTTTTTTAAGTTAATATAATTTTTGGTCCATCAAATTTGTCCTCATTTTAGTTTTGATCTCTCAAGAGAAAAATATAGTTCAATTTTTTATTAAATTATAAGAACCAATATTTTAAATAAAAAAAACTAAAAAAGTTAAAGCTTATGATTTGAAACTTGAGAGACCAAAACTCAAATAAAAAAAATTAAAAGGCCAAAAATTACATTAACCATTTTATTTTTATTTATAAATTACTTTTAATATGTTTAACTGAATGAAATAAAATCTTAAAACTGATTAATTATATTTAAAATTAAATAAGTTTTCAACTTTGGCACCATCAAATATGCATGATTTAAAAATTAAATAACATATACCTATATTTAATGAAGGATAAACAGGAAAAATAGAAAAAGATTCATGGCAGTTGTAAAAGAGTAAGGACTCTTTTTAATTCAGATCTAAGAATTATTTGCAACAGGAAACAAATAGGGCCTAGGGGGCTCTATATTACTGGGGAGGATAATTAAGCTGGTCCTGGAGCTGACTCAAGTCAACGGAATAATGACTGCGAAGCTTCATGGAATAAAACCCACCATTTGCAAAAAGGGGTGGGCCTCTTTCAAGTTACTCCTCAATCGTTAATATATCGTCTAGTTGTTAAGATAATTTTAATTTTAAATATAAGATCTATTTTTTATATTTATTTATTATTTTAAATTATCTTTATAAATACTACGTTAACCATAATTAAATAGGAAAAAGAAGAAGGATATTAAGAGAAATAATTATGATATTTTAGAAAAGAATTAGTTAAATATGTCTTATATTAAGAATAAAAAGAGTATTAATTAAAACTTTCTTCTATGTTCTCAATTTGAGCACCGTGAAAAAACAAGGGGAAAAAACTCTCCAATTAATATTTTCCTAACTATGAGTCTCTCTGTCCACCCCCCCGGGAAAAACAATTATGAGTCTCACATCTGAATAATTCTAGGTTCTAGTAAATTTACCTTTTTTTTCAGTTATAAGTATATGGCCTCTACAGTAGTGTAAGAGAGATGAAGTCACACATTAGGCTCGTATGTATCTTCTTATCTTAATTACTTATAGCCTTTTTCATAAAAAAAGGTAGTTTCCAATATAAATAGAAACTTTAAAAAATTAATTTAAAGTTTTATAAATAGTTAATTCAATTAACTTATTTAATCGATCTGGATTAATTATTTATATATTATACTCTTCCGATTCGAAATATAAGATTTTTATCTTATACACGTATGTATAAGATTTTATATTTAAGATAGGAAGAATAATTAGAAATATAAACAGTATTCAGGTAGTACATAGCATCCACTTGCATTATATTGTGGAGTAAATTATTGACTAATGACACGCAATATGCAGAAAGCAAAAGCGAAGTGCCAGAAATTCTAAGGCCCACGCACATGGCTGATGGTGAAGAGCCTCCTAAATAGTATATCTCTCTTTTGAGGAATGATATTAAATAATGTTTTGTATAAAAAGTCCCTTATGAATAAATAACATAACTCAGCACTTCTTATCATGCCAGTCTATTGTCATATAGTTTTTCTTCTTCATGAACGATACTATATTTTTACTTAAAAAATAAGACTTATCCCAACTCGGACTGAAGCTCAGAACATGCAAAAGTATAGATTGAGGGTAAGAGTAGAAAAATGAAAAAAAAAAAAGTTTTAAGACATAATAATTCAGTTAAAATAGTTTATTGGTACGTATATATAAATTAGATAATTTTGTATTATATGAGGACAATGGAGAACGTAATGCTGTACGCCAAGGCAATCTTAGAACAGAAGCAAATGCACAAAAAAAGCAAGTAAAAGCAACTTTTGACTTTTATACAAAGATGGTCGGTCTGCCTATGAAAATGGAATCTGGCTTTTGGAGGCAATCTTAGAACAAAAGCAAATGCACAAAAAAAAGCAAGTAAAAGCAACTTTTGATTATCATGGGTCTCACTGCAAAAAGTTTAGGGTTATTTTTACACAAATTGACCCTTTTTTAATCAGGGATATTTTCGTATTTTTAATTTATCATGGGTCTCACTGCAAAAAGCGCTGGTTGTAAGACTACGGGGGGGTTTTTGGCAAATTTTTTGCCAAATGGTTTGGCAAAAAATTTGCCAAACACCCCCATTTTTTTTTAAAACCAAGGTTTTGCCCAACAAAACCTTGGTTTCAGATAAGCAAGCGGAGGGACATTATTGGCTACGGAACAAGCACGCTGGGGGGGTCATTCAGCATGCAAGCACGCGGGGGGGGTCATTCAGCACCTGGGGGTACACATTCAGCTCAGGGGTACAATTATTTGGCAAAATAAATCATTTTTTTAAAA
>NW_021636605.1:0-133797 GCF_004799145.2 Neltuma alba | reverse complement strand
TTTCAATTCTGATCTAAGAACGATTGGCAATAGGAAACAAGCCGGCCTAAGAGGAATATATATAAGATTTTAGGGGAATAGATTGAGTCAACCAAGTCAATGAAAGACGGAACAAAATGAATAATAAATAATCATAATAAATTATAAATAAAAGCAAAGCTAACTTTTAGAGATTTGAAATTTCACATCGCCTGGTTCTCAAATTTGAAATTTCAAAGAAAGGGCCCTCCTACTGAACCAAAGTAGCGTGTGGAAAAGACAGCACTAAAATGAAAAACAGCAAAGAGAGTAAGGAAATTCCATCGACACTTTCTCCGAAATGTTGATCCATATCTTTGAGACCTGACAAAAAGCTTTAATCAAATTCTCTGAGGGCTGATCCAAAAAGAAAAAGAAAAAGAAAATCAAATTTCCCCAAGAAAATATAAGCGCCTGAGGTCAAATGTCCTAATGAAATTTGGATTAATGAAGCACTATAGTTACATCCCTACTCTTACTTGTGTTGCATGTTTAGTCTTCGCCTCTAGAAATATAAGATTAAACAAATGCTCATTTCTTTTCAAAAAATAACAACATATATTATCAAAACATTTAAAGTGAAAGCCAGAGCTAGCAAGCATTAGAGTTTTAACATTTCAAAACTGCAAGTTTTGACAATTGTTAATTATTTTTATTACTAGCCCTCATTTTCTCTTCTTTTCATAGACCCAAAAAGCAAGTCAATTGCGTGTAAGGGTGTGACTGTCGCGTAAAAAACACGGCGGAGTAAGTACAGATTGCGCGTGACAGTGAGAATAATGGACCCTCACTCTAAGCATGTGGTTGGAGTGGTGTTAAAACCAGCAAACTTGGCTTTGGCAATGTGAAAAGTCATTTGGTGGGTGGGTTAACTTTTTCTCAAATGATCTTTTGAAGAAAAATCATGGTACCACTAAAGTTAAAAATTTTTGCTGCTGAGGATGTGAAAAAAAAAAAAGGAATAATATTTAAGTGAGTCTTATATTAACTTAATAATTTGATTTTTTTTGTTAGTAATAATTTTTTAAATGCTTAGAAATTTTTTAAGGAAAATATTTAAGTCAAATGACTTATATTTATTATGTTAATTTTTCTAATCACATGCGGTCATATGTTCATTTATTTCATATAAGTTTATAACTAAATATTATAAATGCAAATATTTTAAAAATATGATACATAATCATGTGTGATCGGAGAATTTAACATGATGAATATAAGAAAATTGATAAGAGTATTGTCCTTTTTTTAGTAGATATATTAGCTCTTTTTATTTTTATAATGTTTATTTTAATTTATTATTTTCTTACATTTATTAAATTATATATATGAAATATATGTTTTAAAATTCATGGCTTTTTAGTCATTTTATATGTAAACTTACCTTTCTAAATAAGTTTTGATTTAGCAAAGTGACTTTTATAACAAATCAATCCAAGTATAAATCATATTACACTTATTGACTTTTATCCTAACTGACTTTTTCAAAAATCAAACAAAATAAAAGTCAGTTTTGTTACCGTTAATCCAAATACATCCGAAATAGTTATTTACATCATATTTCATATATAATATTTCATTAATTTTAACTATTTAATTTTTTTAGTTACATAATTCAGTTGGTTGTCATTTACTATATTTGAATGAGTTTTTAAACTCAAATTTATTGTTGACATTTGCACTAAATAAAATAAAATAAACTAATTTTTTCTAAAGATACAAAGGTAAGCAAAACTTGAAAATAGATAACCTATAACTTGAAGAAGGCCAACAATGTTTTGGGTATAAAATAAGGGGTACTGATTTTTTTTTTTTAAATGACATCCAGTATCTTAAAGTATTATTTAGTAACAACTAACATCTTAAAATAATTTTAAATAGGAGATGAAGAATCAGGAACACATGTAGAATCAGAACTTACAATTTAAAAGGATAGGCTGCATTTCACTAATATACAAAATGATAGTGCTTGTACCAAAAAAGGGGGGGGGGGGGGGAGTAATCACTGCACATTGGCCCTGAAAATAGACCCTCTGTTACAAGTGAAGGAAACGCAGTGTCCGCGAAAGATAAAAGGTGAGATATTTGCGCTTTGGAGAAAACTGCTGAGTGTGATGTCTGTTGTTAATGCCGTGACCCAAGCGAACGCTCTGTTGAAGCAAAAGATAAAAGCGAAGTTTCCTCTGTTTGAGAATACTGCAAAGGATGATTTTTTGGTAACTGCCAGAGATATTTTGGTGTTTCCATTTTCTATTTGAAATAAATAATTCTATTTTTTCCCCCTTAAAAATGTACTAAAAAAACAAACACACCCATGGTAATTAAGATTACATGGCAATGCATTCCATTTCGGATAGAAGGGAAGCCAAAAAGCGTAACTTAACTTGCCCAACCTGTGTATTTCCGCCAACCGGACTTTAAAAGGACTAAATTTCCATAAAACTTAAACTAACAGCAGGTACGTAGCACGACACGAGGATAATATTTCATCAAGTCTATAGTCGATGTATGTATCTATTTGGTTTCTGCGAAGAGCTTCATGAGGGTGGCTTGTGAACTTGAAGCGGTTGGCCTCGCCTGATCTGAAGCTAATATTTCTTTGGAGATTGAGAAGAGGAAGCAGTGGAAGAAGATGAGGCCATATCAGATTGCTTGGCTACTGTGCCCACCTACAAAGGAAGCTCTGAGATATACCAGAGCAGGTCAAATTTTCCAAGGGATGGTCAAAAAGGAAAAGAAAATCAAATTTCCCAAGAAAATATATACGCCTGCTGTCAAATGTCCCCATAAAATATGATTTAATAAAAAGCACTATAATTACACCTCTCTTATTTTTCCCCTGGGCAGCATTGGAAATAATCTAATGGAGTGAACCCGAAAAGCAAGTCAATTGCGCGTGGAGGATGGGGTGACTGTGACCTGTACGTAACAAACACGGAGGAGTAAGGTGCGGATTGTTGCGCGACAGTGAGAATACTGAAACTACACTCTCAAAACTGCGAAAATTAAAGTAGAAAGTTCGCACACAAGTGGATAGCTTGTTTGCTTCATAAGCAGTGAAGAAATTATCTGAGAATAATTTTGTCTTATATTAAAGATGAAAAGTAGTGTAAGAGAGATGAAGTCACACATTAGGCTCGTATGTATCTTCTTATCTTAATTACTTATAGCCATTTTCATTAAAAAAAAGTAGTTTTCAATATAAATAAAAACTTTTAAAAATTAATTTAAATTTTTATAAATAGTTAATTCAATTAACTTATTTAATCGATCTGAATTAATTATTTTATATTATACTCTTTCAATTCTAAATATAAGATTCTTATCCTTATACACGTATGTATAAGAGTTTTATATCTAAACAGGAAGAATAATTATAAATATAAACAGTATTCAGGTAGTACATAGCATATACTTGCATTATATTGTGGAGCAAATTATTGAATAATGACACGCAATATGCAGAAAGCAAAAGCGAAGTGCCAGAAATTCTAAGGCCCACGCACATGGCTGATGGTGAAGAGCCTCCTAAATAGTGATATCTCTCATTTTGAGGAATGATATTAAATAATGTTTTGTATAAAAGTCCCTTGTGAATGAATAACATAACTCAGCACTTCTTATCATGCCAGTCTATTGTCATATAGTTTTTCTTCTTGATGAACGATACTATATTTTTACTAAAAAAATAAGACTTATCCCAACTCGGATTGAAGCTCAGAACATGCAAAAGTATAGATTGAGGGTAAGAGTAGAAAAATGAAAAAAAAAATTTTAAGACATAATAATTCAGTTAAAATAGTTTATTGGTACGTATATATAAATTAGATAATTTGTATTATATGAGGACAATGGAGAACGTAATGCTGTACGCCAAGGCAATCTTAGAACAGAAGCAAATGCACAAAAAAAGCAAGAAAAAGCAACTTTTGACTTTTATACAAAGATGGTCAGTCTGCCTATGAAAATGGAATCTGGCTTTCTGGCATATGAACTCTCCACCCTTTCAACAGTGGAAACTGGCAAATGATGAACAATGACTGTGAAACTCCATGGAACGGAACGCGATCCATTTCAAATGGGGATGGTCTCCAGCAGCTCTGCGCTCTGAACTTAATTAAAGCTTTCCTCTTTTTTTTTTTATTAAAAAAAGAAAAATTAACACTTTCTTTTATGCTCACAATCAAATATTCTTCTTCATTATATTGATCGTTTCTCTTAAATACCCATACTACAAGGAAACACCAAAATTGAATTAGTTATGGCTTTTTTGGCTTTTCAGTTCTATCAGAATTTAAATATATGAGCTTGTTTGGATTAAGATTGATTATATTATTTTTTATTTCAACTGATTTTTATAAACTAACGTTAGGAGTATTTTAGTACTTCGGTTAAAAGTTTAGGGTTATTTTTACACAATTGACCCTTTTTAAATTAGGGATATTTTAGTATTTTTAAATATTATCATGGGTCTCACTGCAAAAAGTGATGGTTGTAAGACTACGCCATGTTATTTTTGCTTTAATTTAACAAGTTTATAAGTACTTTTGTATTTTTAAAATCTATGAATTATACAATTCTTGATATAAGAGGAGTATCCAATAAATTCTAGGCATGTGTATACAAATGATGAAAAATGGAGATTATGGGGGGGAAAACCAATAATTATAAGTAAAAAGAGTGAGATGCCAAAAGAGCAGTCTTTTAAAGGCAGTTAAATTCTCAAAGAAATTGCTAAAAAATGAATTGGAAATACTGAAAGGTTTATTTAAAATTTAAATATCTCGTTTAAGATTAGTAATTGCTGTTTCTTTGAATGATATTTATAATTTATTTTTTTAAATATTTAACATCTGGGCTGTCATTGTAATTATTGATCTTTTGGACTTAATTATCACTTCCCTAACAACTATTATATTATTGTAGGGTATTTACATAATTAATTTTGAGTTCTGGAAATCATAAAGTAACTTCCAGAAAGTTTGGCATGCTTCAATGAGTCAGCGAGGCTCCTAACAAGATTTTTTCTGGCAAAAAAAAAAAAAACACTAACAAGATCTTTTATTTTTTTTGCCATAACTTATTCCAGTGCCACTATTTTTAATCTCTAGTTATTTATAATAAATTTATTTTTTTTAAGAAGTGACAGTTATAAAATTATTTTTATTTTAAATTTTGTGTATATTAAAACAAAAAATTATCCAAACATAAAAAAATATTAAATTGAATCTGAATCATCAAAAATCAATGCGGTTGCTTCTTATTATGATGAGGGTTTGTACAAAGTAAATTTGCATTTTTATTATTGCTTTTCAAAACATGCAAAAGAGAAGTTTTTATAAATTATGTATGTTCATTTGATCTCTTTTTATTTGATTTTTTTTGGCTCATAATTAGCGCTTCTTTAATACTGTATTTGCTTATTTTGAATTCTAATGCCCAACGTAATGTATTTGTGAGTTTTGTTCTCCACAACGAATGAGACGACTAAAAGCGTAGCCAATTTTTACCTGTTTCCGTGTGACTTCCGAAGAGTTTTAATGCGTACTTAGCACGTGACCTCGAGACTTTCTCCCAAATTGCTTAAAGGCCTTCACCCAAATTAAAGCTTGGTTAATAAAACAATACAAATGATTCAAATTTAATAAGTGCATGCTGACCAATTATGCACGCGGCAAAAACCGGGAAGATATAAGTAGGCACGGATCCAAGTTCTTCAAGGTCATGTGAAGAATTTTCAAAGAAAATTTTAGTTAGTACAGTGAAGGGTGACTTTAGTTAATACAAGGTTAACAATATTTAAATAAATTAACAATTGAACACTATTTTTTTAAGTTAATATAATTTTTGGTCCATCAAATTTGTCCTCATTTTAGTTTTGATCTCTCAAGAGAAAAATATAGTTCAATTTTTTATTAAATTATAAGAACCAATATTTTAAATAAAAAAAACTAAAAAAGTTAAAGCTTATGATTTGAAACTTGAGAGACCAAAACTCAAATAAAAAAATTAAAAGGCCAAAAATTACATTAACCATTTTATTTTTATTTATAAATTACTTTTAATATGTTTAACTGAATGAAATAAAATCTTAAAACTGATTAATTATATTTAAAATTAAATAAGTTTTCAACTTTGGCACCATCAAATATGCATGATTTAAAAATTAAATAACATATACCTATATTTAATGAAGGATAAACAGGAAAAATAGAAAAAGATTCATGGCAGTTGTAAAAGAGTAAGGACTCTTTTTAATTCAGATCTAAGAATTATTTGCAACAGGAAACAAATAGGGCCTAGGGGGCTCTATATTACTGGGGAGGATAATTAAGCTGGTCCTGGAGCTGACTCAAGTCAACGGAATAATGACTGCGAAGCTTCATGGAATAAACCCACCATTTGCAAAAAGGGGTGGGCCTCTTTCAAGTTACTCCTCAATCGTTAATATATCGTCTAGTTGTTAAGATAATTTTAATTTTAAATATAAGATCTATTTTTTATATTTATTTATTATTTTTAAATTATCTTTATAAATACTACGTTAACCATAATTAAATAGGAAAAAGAAGAAGGATATTAAGAGAAATAATTATGATATTTTAGAAAAGAATTAGTTAAATATGTCTTATATTAAGAATAAAAAGAGTATTAATTAAAACTTTCTTCTATGTTCTCAATTTGAGCACCGTGAAAAAACAAGGGGAAAAAACTCTCCAATTAATATTTTCCTAACTATGAGTCTCTCTGTCCACCCCCCCGGGAAAAACAATTATGAGTCTCACATCTGAATAATTCTAGGTTCTAGTAAATTTACCTTTTTTTTCAGTTATAAGTATATGGCCTCTACAGTAGTGTAAGAGAGATGAAGTCACACATTAGGCTCGTATGTATCTTCTTATCTTAATTACTTATAGCCTTTTTCATAAAAAAAGGTAGTTTCCAATATAAATAGAAACTTTAAAAAATTAATTTAAAGTTTTATAAATAGTTAATTCAATTAACTTATTTAATCGATCTGGATTAATTATTTATATATTATACTCTTCCGATTCGAAATATAAGATTTTTATCCTTATACACGTATGTATAAGAGTTTTATATTTAAGATAGGAAGAATAATTAGAAATATAAACAGTATTCAGGTAGTACATAGCATCCACTTGCATTATATTGTGGAGTAAATTATTGACTAATGACACGCAATATGCAGAAAGCAAAATCGAAGTGCCAGAAATTCTAAGGCCCACGCACATGGCTGATGGTGAAGAGCCTCCTAAATAGTGATATCTCTCTTTTTGAGGAATGATATTAAATAATGTTTTGTATAAAAAGTCCCTTATGAATAAATAACATAACTCAGCACTTCTTATCATGCCAGTCTATTGTCATATAGTTTTTCTTCTTCATGAACGATACTATATTTTTACTTAAAAAATAAGACTTATCCCAACTCGGACTGAAGCTCAGAACATGCAAAAGTATAGATTGAGGGTAAGAGTAGAAAAATGAAAAAAAAAAAAGTTTTAAGACATAATAATTCAGTTAAAATAGTTTATTGGTACGTATATATAAATTAGATAATTTTGTATTATATGAGGACAATGGAGAACGTAATGCTGTACGCCAAGGCAATCTTAGAACAGAAGCAAATGCACAAAAAAAGCAAGTAAAAGCAACTTTTGACTTTTATACAAAGATGGTCGGTCTGCCTATGAAAATGGAATCTGGCTTTTTGGAGGCAATCTTAGAACAAAAGCAAATGCACAAAAAAAGCAAGTAAAAGCAACTTTTGATTATCATGGGTCTCACTGCAAAAAGTTTAGGGTTATTTTTACACAATTGACCCTTTTTTAAATCAGGGATATTTTCGTATTTTTAAATATTATCATGGGTCTCACTGCAAAAAGCGCTGGTTGTAAGACTACGGGGGTGTTTGGCAAATTTTTTGCCAAATGGTTTGGCAAAAAATTTGCCAAACACCCCCATTTTTTTTAAAACCAAGGTTTTGCCCAACAAAACCTTGGTTTCAGATAAGCAAGCGGAGGGACAATTATTGGCTACGGAACAAGCACGCTGGGGGGGTCATTCAGCATGCAAGCACGCGGGGGGGTCATTCAGCACACTGGGGGGTACACTATTCAGCTCAGGGGTACAATTATTTGGCAAAATAAATCATTTTTTTAAAAACATATTTATTTATTTTATTAATATATATACACACTAATTTCTTATTATTTATATTATTTATGCCATATTTATTATGTTGCCAAAATATATATTATTAATAAATTTATTACTTCAAATAAACATATATTATGAAATATATATTATATGTAATTATCATTCAAACTTATATCCTTTTTAGTAATTTCTACATATCAAAAAGCACTTCTGACAATAATTATCCAAACACTCTCACTTTATCAGAATCACTTTTCCAGAAAATCTATTCTTTCAAAATCTATTCTCTCCAGAATCTATTCTCCAGAAGTTATTCTGCAAACCATGGTTTTGCCTCATCCAAACACCCCCTACATGTTATTTTTGCTTTAATTTAACAAGTTTATAAGTACTTTTGTATTTTTAAAATCTATGAATTATGCAATTCTTGATATAAGAGGAGTATCCAATAAATTCTAGACATGTGTATACAAATGATGAAAAATGGAGATTATGGGGGTAAAAACCAATAATTATAAGTAAAAAGAGTGAGATGCCAAAAGAGCAGTCTTTTAAAGGCAGTTAAATTCTCAAAGAAATTGCTAAAAAATGAATTGGAAATACTGAAAGGTTTATTTAAAATTTAAATATCTTGTTTAAGATTAGTAATTGCTGTTTATTTGAATGATATTTATAATTTATTTTTTTAAAATATTTAACATCTGGGCTGTCATTGTAATTATTGATCTTTTGGACTTAATTATCACTTCCCTAACAACTATTATATTATTGTAGGGTATTTACATAATTAATTTTGAGTTCTGGAAATCATAAAGTAACTTCCAGAAAGTTTGGCATGCTTCAATGAGTCAGTTAATTTGGGTCAAGCGAGGCTCCTAACAACTAACAAGATTTTTTCTGGCAAAAAAAAAAAAAACAACTAACAAGATCTTTTATTTTTTTTGCCATAACTTATTCCAGTGCCACTATTTTTAATCTCTAGTTATTTATAATAAATTTATTTTTTCTAAGAAGTGACAGTTATAAAATTATTTTTATTTTAAATTTTGTGTATATTAAAACAAAAAATTATCCAAACATAAAAAAATATTAAATTGAATCTGAATCATCAAAAATCAATGTGGTTGCTTCTTATTATGATGAGGGTATTGTACAAAGTAAATTTGCATTTTTATTATTGCTTTTCAAAACATGCAAAAGAGAAGTTTTTATAAATTATGTATGTTCATTTGATCTCTTTTTATTTGATTTTTTGGGCTCATAATTAGCGCTTCTTTAATACTACAATCCATTTTGAATTCTAAAACCCCAATCCATTTTGTCTCTCATATTTATGTATTTTTTTCTAAAATAATCCTTCTAATAATGATAGTTCTAGCCAATACACTTAATTAGCAAGGATATTTTAGGAATGACAACACTTATTTATTACAAATAACTAACTTAACTTACTTCCTTAATCTCCTCAAATAAGTCAACTGGGTCTTATAATTAGGACCGGAGGTAGTACTGTATTTGCTTTTTTTGAATTCTAATGCCCAAAGTAATGTATTTGTGAGTCTTTGTTCTCCACAACGAATGAGACGACTAAAAGCGTAGCCAATTTTTACCCGTTTCCGTGTGACTTCCGTAGAGTTTTAATGCGTACTTAGCAAATGACCTCGAGACTTTCTCCCAAATTGCTTAAAGGCCTTCACCCAAATTAAAGCTTGGTTAATAAAACAATACAAATGATTCAAATTTAATAAGTGCATGCTGACCAATCATGCACGCAGCAAAAACAGGGAAGACATAAGTAGGCACGAATCCAACAGGAAACAAACAGGGCCTAGGGGGCTCTATATTACTGGGGAGGACAATTAAGCTGGTCTTGGAGCTGATTCAAGTCAACGGAATAATGACTGTGAAACTTCATAGAATAAAACCCACCATTTACAAAAAGAGATGAGCCTCTTTCAAGTTACTCCTCAATCGTTAATATATCGTCTAGTTGTTAAGGTAATTATAATTTTAAACATAAAATTTATTTGTTATATTTATATATTATTTTTAAATTATCTTTATAGATACTACATTAACCATAATTAAATAGGAAAAAAAAGGAGGATATTAAGAGAAATGATTATGATATTTTAGAAAAGAATTAGTTAAATATGTCTTATATTAAGAATAAGAAGAGTATTAATTAAAACTTTCTTCTATGTTCTCAATTTGAACACCGTGAAAAAACAAGGGGAAAAAACTCTCCAATTAATATTTTCCTAACTATGAGTCTCTCTGTCCACCCCCGGGGCAAAAACAATTATGAGTTTCACATCTGAATACTTTGCGAGTAAGATTTAGGAAAAATTAATTCATAAATCTTTAGAATTTCACTTGATTTTTAATCAGGTTCTAGTAAATTTACCTTTTTTTTTTTTCAGTTATAAGTATATGGCCTCTACAGTTTGCCATTTTTAATAGAAACAGTACGTCATCCTATTCAGCATATATTTTGATTAAATTTGCCACATAGATCTAAATAAGATCAGAATCAACCAAATTATATATCAAATTTTTTTTCATCATGTTACCTTTAAAAATCCTTTTTATGTAATGTTGCAACTTGTAGCCCAAAGAAAATGCATTGTTTTGGACTTTAGTTGTTTGTTTGAAGGAATAAATGAAATGGAAGTGAGGGAATAATTTTGAAAATGCAAGGTTGCTTTTCAGGTTCAGCTAGTCTCTCACTCCCTGCTCTGTTCCATTAAGTTCGTTATATTATAATGCATACGTATGGGGATCCACATGTAGAATAGAATGTGAGGTGTGTTGTGAATAGAGCGGCCAAAGAACGAATACTCTGTTTGGAAAATAAGAAGTAAAAGATAAAGTTCTCTCTATTTGCGGACGTTGCGAAGAAGGGAGGGCGGAAGCAGAGGCACAAGAATAGTTATTAACAGAGTACTTAAAGAAAGAGACTCATTTAAACCGTAAGCCAAGAGTAAAGGCCCTTTGTGCCAAGAAAATCCTCATTGACAGAGTTATGCAAGGGAACAAAATCCCAGAGTTGCAGACCAAGATGAAATCGAACCTTGAAATCAAAATGTATGAATGCTTTTCACATATTGTCATCGATACAACTTTTTTGGTTCATCTAATGCTGAATGGAAAAGATGGAAAACAGGGAGTAGGGAGAGAGAAAATTATGAGAAGAGTGGACTATAAGCATTGCTGATTCATTTTGAACAATGAGCCCTTCTACTCTGCTTAGCTGACAAGGGATCTGTCAAAAATAAGCATCAAACAAGTGAACAGAATCCATGGATGAATTGAAACCAACAACATATAAGATTTCATTGGCATGATTAATTTGGGATATATAAATTGGCTCCCAAAAAATTATGAGGAAATAAAATGCAAGGACAAACCTCAACAAATTGGTACTGCCATAGCCAGGGCCTGACACCATGTGTATCAAGTGACATATGTTGGGCGAGTCAGGATATAAAATTTTTATGCTTTGCAGTTCTTCCTTATTATCATTATCATTATTATTATTATTACTACACAATCACATCTAAGTATTTATCTTACTATATTTTAATTTATCTTTTTATCTGTTGCAACAGAATAATTAATTTCAATAACATTATCTATGACAGCCGCGGTGTAGTTGAAACTGCTACCACTGTCTTAATTTTATCTTTTAATTTATTCATTTGTCTTAATTCCCTTCTAACTTTTGTATGCTAGCTTCTCGTAGTGTTTCATTGTTGCTCTTAAATTTTGTTCTTTATCAGAATTTTATTCATTTAATTCGGATCACACGCAACACAGACGCTGAGATTTTAGGGTATTCCTAATTAAATGCAACTTTGCAGATTCGCAAATATTTCCAAAACTGTTGTAAAACTTTTTTTCAGAGCAAGATGATCGGATGAATTGAACGAGATCAAACTTTTCAGGCTGCTGATTATGAGTTTACGACTTTAATGGATGCAGCCTTACGAATATATATATACAAATGAGATGGAAATTCCTGCAGCCATCAGAGGGATAGGGATTGAAAAAGAAAGATGAGAAGATATTAATGTTCAAAGATCGAACCTGTTGTTTCTTGTTCTTCTCATATTCTGCATATGCTTTCTAGTGATTATATTCCCAGACTGCTTCTTCACTTCCGCACCCAGATGAACTTGATCTTTATATTTGCAAGCTCCTTCAATGGCTTCCTCAATGTCCATAATCCTTTTCTTTCTCAATCTGCTCGGTTAATTTCCAGTGATTATGAAATAGTAGAAGTAAGACATAATCAGCTTAATGTCCAGCAGTTGAATCCAGTTCTTCAAAAATGTTAAATTAATCATATGAATGCCAATGGTACAACTTAATGATGTGGTAATCAGAACGTACAAATTATTTAAAAACAAGAAAAAAGCATTTCTATCACTAGTAGTTAAAACCAGAGCATACCATTTTGAGGTCGAGGCGCGAGAGTGATATATAAAGTTGAAGTAGTGGGCAGATGAATTGAACTTGAGAGCTGTAAACTCAAAAACCATTTCTTGAAATTCATCGAAGTAAGCTGTGATATTTGCGCTTTCGAGAGGCCGATTTGCAATGCAATAATGCCAATTGAATTTGTTTGATGTAATTTTGATATTCAACTGCAGATGTCGGGCACACCCCCCACTCTTTGATCACTACTGTTGTTTCATCAAGCGAAAAGGCTGCGAATTCAAATTGAAGCAATGGATGATAAGTGTTGCTCTGGGCTTCTATTTTCTTTTCTTCAATTTTGCTTTGTACTTCTCGACATGGCATTTGATCGTACCAAAGAACAACATGATCTGATAACAGGGACTCACCGAGAGAGCAGTGCGCAAACGTGGAAGCATGTTGACCATCAATAAACAATTTGGCTGTAATATTTGTGCACCGTGATGATCCAGAAATGACGGCGCAAAAAATGAAAGCGCCATCCCAAGGTTGTGGAATCGAACTGAGATCCACAGTCAGGAAAGGCTGTGTAGTCCTATACATGACCCACTCTGCAACTCTTCTTCCCGGATATTCCATTTTAGCCCACAAATAAATGGCTTTGTTGTTATTTATGGCAAGTAGCACTCTGGCCTCAATAGCCTTGATTGACTGCCCATCCAACTTCATGCAATTTATGAGACTGAAATTTTCGCGAGAAAATTGATGTCCTTCTCTATCTTCACTCATTAAAGGTAAATGTAAAGTCTCAAGGGACAGGCAGTCATTGACGTACAGTTGTGAGATAGAGGGAGGGAGTTGTGGTAGAGACAGAAGCCTTTTGCATCCATTTAAGGTGAGACTGTGTAGGCTTGAAAGATGTTTGATGCTTAAAGGCAAGGTCTCTATATTACTCCCCGAGAGATCTAAATGGGTTAATGACGACAACAAGCTGATGTTGTCAGGCACTTCATATAATTCACTACAATTAGTCAGCCGTAGAAAACTCCAAGCACGCGTCTCATCAAATTTGGAACACAGATTTGATGCTAACTTATTACAATAATCAGCATCAAGGTATCGAAGGGTGCGCATGTCAACCAATTTGTGAAGACTTGTCACACCTTCGCATCTTCCTAGATTCAAAACAACAATTTTGCTGAGATGTCCGCTTGATGAGCACAACTCACCATTGATGGTTGCGTCACTAAGCACCAAGATAAACAAAAGTTTTTCTGAGGTCACCGAAAATTCACTTAGTCCTGAGCATCCTGTCAAGCTGAGTTCACTCAGTGATTTGAGATGGGTGTTGCTGACAAGGCTGGTAAGAGTTTTGCAATCTCTTAGCAATAAATTACAAAGGCTATGGAGAGATAAAATTGATGGATAAACATTTTGCAATTTTGTGCAACATGCCAGATTAACTTCTGCAAGATGTATGGCCTTGGAAAAATTTGGGAGCTCAATCAAGTCTTCTGATCCACAAAGATTGATTTTGCTTAAATTCACAAGATTCTGCGAAAAAAAAAAATCCATGGTAAGATTGGTGGCAAAAACGAAAATAATTACTCTATCTTATCCTTTTTTAATAGTTTTACTAAAAAAATTACTCATTAATGTCGAAAGGATTTACAACTTTTCCAAAATTACACTTAATCTTTATAAATATTGGGGTGATAGTGAAATACAAACGCATTTTCAGAATGGGTGCTGTCATTCTTTCATTGAATTTTTTAAGAGTTTTTAAACACCTATAGGTAAAAGCTTACAAATAATTAAGACTAAAGAAAAGGCACATAATAAAATTTTTCAACTCGTGCATTAATAATATTTTCAAAGAAAAATATAAAATTTACCTGCTCTCCATCCCAAAGTTTTGTCAATTTACTGTAAGGCAAGTTTATTTCAACAAGATTTTCACCCTTGAATGTTGTCGACAAGGTCTTTAAAGGGCATCCCACCCAATCCAATAGCATGAGGTTTTTTGAAAAAAACATTATGCCAAAAGCATTTAACTTGTTCCTAAGCTGAACATTTAAATTTCCATAAACCCTAAGAAACTTTAGATTGGGCATTGAACGAAATGCTCTAATAATCACGCCCGTCTCTTCAACTTCCGAAAGGTCCATAATCATGCCTTCAATACTTCCCTAACAAACAAAAAATAATAATATTAATAAAAAATCATATAAATCAACTAGGAATTTGAAATTCAACAATCATTTTAATAAATAAATGTATAAATTCCACACTTACCATATTTTTCTTCAATATTTCAGAACTTTTCTTGAAAATCCAAAATATGTTGCACCATGTAGAATATTTTAATGATTCTTCACGAACAATTTGTTTACCCATTTGTTTTATCAGACCGTGCATACATATTTTTCCTCTATCAATATCTAAAAGAGCTTTATCTTCAAGTCTCCTCAATCCAATCTCGGTTGAATAACCGCATGCATCTAACCATTTTTTTACATTCTCAACATCATAATAATAATTGAAAAAACATGCGATATGCAAGAAAATATTTTTCTCTTCCTCATCATCAAGTCCTTCGAAGCTCAATCTAAGGATATCATTGACTTTTGGGCAAGGTAATTTTTGAAGCTTTTCCAATTGGCTTTTCCACGCTTCTTGCTTTTTGCCGCATAAGAAGAGGCCTAAAACCTTTAGGGCCAATGGATTTCCACCTGCATATTCAGTCACTTGTTCTGCTAGCCCTCTCATCTTTGGATCACTGTAGCCTTTTTTGAAGGCATTCAAGGAGAAAAGTTGAAAAGCTTCATGAGGATCCAAACCATGAAGCACATATATGTCATCCACTTTCTTACGAAGCACTTGCTTATCTCTGGTTGTTATTAAGACTTTGCTACCTGATCCAAATTCAAATCTTCCAACTAAATTTTCTAATTGTTCAACATCATCAACATCATCAAGCACAATGAAAACCTTTTTCCGACGAAGCCTAGTCATGGTATGAGAATATATTGCTTTATCCCCTAATAAACTGCAAACAAGCTCCTTCCTTAAAGCATCTATTCCATCTTTCTTTGATTTTTCTCCCACTTTTTCCACAAAGACTGACCCTTCGTATTCAAAATGCCACTTCTTATACAATGCTTCTGCAAGAGTTGTTTTGCCCAAACCGCCCATCCCCCAAATGCAAATAATTCGGATATCCTTCGACCCCTTGTCCAACAATGATTCTACATCTTTCATTCTCTCTTCAATTCCAATCAAGTCTTCTCTATTATATTCACTTGGATACCGCTTGTGCAACCTTTCTTTAACGCTTTCCACTATTTCTTTAATTTTGTCTGCTTCGTTAACTCTGACACCATTGAAAAAGTAAAGATGCACCAAATTAAATATCACGTTATCTATTCAAAATTTTTAACTATTCCTAATGAAATGCAACTTAGAAGATTTGTCAATTTTGAAAATGTGTTGTTATTAATAGTTTTCTTGAGAAACATTACTCCTTCATTCTTTATTATAAGAAATAATTATGAAGTATGTCATGTTTTCATAAGAGGCATTTAGAAGTTGTCTCAAATTTGGTTGATTGATTTTTTATTTTATCCTATTTAATTACTCATTACTCATTTCATTATATTTAATTTCCACACATTCTATTTTATACTCCTAGTCCTATTATAAGGCACTTCCAATATGTTTTATACAAATCAAGAAAAATCTTAAATTGTATTAACTTTTTATTAAAATATAGCAACTTTTCAACTTTACCCCTATTTAATATATACACATTTCAAAACGAATATCTATCTACACTTCAACCGGAAAAAAAATCTATCTATACTATAATAAATAAAAAGCAATGTAGTCTATTCATCGTAAAAATTTAATGAAGTGACTTACAAATAGGACTAAAAAAACCTTCTCTTTCTGCCCTCCGCCCTATAAATAGGACTAGAGTAACACACATTATCTATCTTCTTTTTTGACCAAAAAAAGTTATATTTTTTGACCCATTTATTGCCCTCAAAGCAATTCGGGTAATTGGCTATTATAAAAGAAAAGGGAGAGAGTACTAAATAATTTAAACTGGATATATAAAATTTGAGCTTAATTTAATGGCCATGAATGGATCATAATGACTATATATAGTGAGACGGGGATTTAGAAGAAAAATATTGTGACAATAAAGTTGATAGGCCTGGTGGACTGGCTAAGCAAAGTGTGTATATATATGAGATCCTATAGTCTCATTATGATTATCAACTCCCATGGGATGCTCAAAGATTGATTTAATTTAGCCCCATGCATCATGGAAGAACATGGGAAGAGAACGATCATAAGCATGTAGTTACCTATTGGCGATGGGGAAACCAGATATACCAGCAGCTTCAGCGAGAGCCTTCCTCCACTGATGCAGTAGTCGCTTGGTGATGCCTTTGCCCTCAAGTTCTTCAAATGCTTTCTGATAACTCTCAGATTGCTTCCTCACATGTGAAGGATCTACTTTATAGAACACCGGCACAACAAGGTGACCTTGATTTTTGGAGCACTCTAATATTTTAGTAAGCTCCTTCAAGCACCATGTGGAAGATGCATAGTTTTCTGAGAAGATCACAAGGCACAGAGTTGAATCTTCAATGGCTTTCTCAAGAGATGGCCATACCTCATCTCCTTTCTCAATTCCGTCGTCGACGAATGTTTCTATTTTACTTCTGCGAAGAGCATCGCAAAGATGGCTAGTGAAACATCCGCGGGTGTCCTCACCTCTAAAACTTACAAAAATATCATGTGGCTTTGGATATTGAGAAGATGGAGCAGGGGAGGAAGATGAAGCCATATCAGATTGCTTTGCTTTGATATGCAAAAGAGAGTTGGGACTCGTCTCAATTCTGAACTGAGAGTAATTTTTGATATATAGGAAACACGCAGGGCGATGCATTCGAAAACCGACAAACAAAATGAATAATGAGTAATTACTGTATAAATTAATTTAAAGAAAGGCCGTCCTACCTAGTTGGAATTTTCTTGTGCTTTTAGTCCTTGGATAAGACAGCACCATATGAAAAGCATAGAACAGAGAGAATGGAAATTACCCAGTGACCTTCACCCAAAAGCTTAGGCAAATTTCCCAAGAGCAGCTGGTAAAAAGTAAAAAAAAAAAAAAAATTTCTTAATGGAATTCATTTTAATAAAGCACTATGATTATACCTTTGTAATTTTCGTGTCTACTCATTTTCTTCTGTGCTGGCATGCGTGTTCGCTTTCGAGAAATATAAAAGTGGCATGTGTGTTTGGATAAGATCAAAAGCATGATTTCAAAAATACTTTTATAGTAGACAAAATAAATATATAAAAAAATTTGTTTTGATTTACAGAAAAATATTTTTAAAAAATATTTATTGGGTTACCCACACACTCCAAAGATGGTGTGAGAAATAAACACGGAACAGAGTGCGTAATGGAAAATTGTGCAGATACAGCAAAAAATGCGGGCTGATCCGGATTGCGCGGGACGCTGAGAGCATGGAAACATAAATTATGGTTAAAAAATACTTATTAATTATTCTAAACCCCCCTTATATGTTTGCTTTTGTATTAGTAGTAGTATTTTTCACGAACACGTGGAACACGCTACAGCAGGATGTGCATTTGATATCTGAAAAAGCAACAGTAAGTTGATAAGGATGAATTTGATTGGTTCTATTTTTTCTGCTGTAAAATAAACAATAATATCACTCCCCCTCATTCAAAATATAAGTAGAGATTTGTTTTTATCGTAAATATTAGTATAAAATTTTTCCATAAAAAATAATTTTCAACACAAATGATTTAAAATAACAGTTTGAGAAAATTAATTGATTCACATTTTTATAAATAGTTACTTTAATTAACTTGTTTAATATATCTTAATTAATTATTTAACCATTATATAAATAAGAATAGAAACAGTGTTTTTTTCCTTTCCCACCCAAGCATCTTCGTGATCAGCGTGTGAGGAACAGAAACGGTATACATATGCATTATTATGGAGCAAATTATTGAATAATTTTTTGCGCTAAGGTGGTCGAAATGAGATTTAGTCTGACCACTTCTTAGATCCCCAAAAAAAAATATTATATTTTTATTGAACCACAGAATCCATTTGTCAAAATAGTGCGAAATATATCTAAAGTAACTATCAAAGTAAAAAGCTTTGTTTTAGGAAATTTACTACATTCAAGACGAAATATATTACACTTGAAGTAATTTTCACCATTTCACATTAGCAGTTTGTAACATTTTTTTTTTTACGGGTCAAAATTTAAATAATCATTTACTACGCTATAAGTGGTACTCCCTCCGTTCCTTATTATAAGAGACATTTGATGCTTATGGCATGTTCCTATATATAAGAGACACTTAAAAGTTGTCTCTACTTTTTTGTGTTGATTTCCTATTTTATCTATATTTATTGTCTCCAATTCACACTCTCTCTCCCTCTTACTTCTCTTTCTTTCAATAATTTAATTGTTCTCTCTCATGCTCTCTCTCCTTATTAATGAGGGCATTTTTGGAAAAAAGATTATATCTTTTACACATTTATTGTTCTTAACTAATTTTAACTGTTTTTTTGATCAACGTAATTCGGTTAGTCGTCTCTTATAATAAGGAACGGAGGGAGTACCAAGTTACCAACAACATAAGGTCGTCAATGCAACTTTCTGTTCATTTCATACTGAATGGAAAAGACAGCGCCAAATGAAAAACGGGGAGCAGAGAGAAAGAAAATTATTCAATCATTAATCAAATTTCCTAATTAGTTTTATCGTATTTTACGGAAAATTGCAAGCGGAGGACATGGGCGGCATCAGGAAAGAAGGCTACTTTTGACTTTCGTACTGAGATCGTCAATTTGCCTATGAAAATGGAACAAAATGATCAATAAATAGTCATAATTTTCAAAGAAAGGCGGTCCTACAGAGAGAAAGGAAACGCCGCTGGCTCTTTCTGCGAAATGTTGAAAGCCTAAGGGTGTGTTTGGGGAATAAATCACCCAAACACCCCCTCCAAAAACCAAAACCATGATTTTGGAAAAAACAAAATTTTTTTGCTTTTGGAGAAAAAAGAGAAAGTGTGAGGGCCTATATGATATGTATCTTGTTATTTTTTTTATAAACATATTTTTTTATAAATATATTTAATCTTATATTTTATAAATATATATACACATTAATTATTTATTAATTATATTATCTTATGTATTATTAATTATGTTGGTAAAAAACATATTATTAACAATTTTATTCCTTCAAATTAAAATATATCATAAAATATATTTTTTCTGTAATTATCATGTTAACTTATGTCTTTTTTTTAGTAATTTGTATATATAAAAAGTACTTCTGATAACAACTATCCAAATACTCTCACTTCTCAGAATCACTTTTTTACAAAATCTATTCTTCACAGAATCTATTTTCCCCAGAATCTATTCTCCAGAATCACTTTTCCAAACCACGGTTTGGTTTCATCCAAACACACCTTAATCAAATTTTCAAAGAGATAAAATAAGTTTGATCTTTTGGACTTATCATTTCCCTAACAACTATTCTATTATATCATTGTATACGGTGTTTACATAATTAATTCTGAATTCTGGAAATCACAACGTAACTTCCAGGAAGTTTCGTATGCGTAATCGGGAGCACTTCAGGCCTCTAACAACTAACAATATCTTACTTTTTTTTTTGACCAAAAGTTATGCTTGACAGCTTGAGCCCATCACAGCATCAGACATCTAACCTTTTTAATGTTTTAGTATGTGATTTTTTTCATAATAAATTTATTTTTTTAGGAACTGTCAGTTATAAAATTATCTCTATTCTAAATTTTATATATATTAAAATAAAAAAATTATTTACAATATAAAACAAATTAAATTGAATCTAGATATCCAAAATCGATCTAAATATTTCTTATTATGATGAGCGCTTAAACTCTTTAAAAGTTGAATACACAATCTTAAGAAAACTTAAAATTTAACGGAGTTTTGTTGTTATTAGGCTATAATGCACATTATCTGTTTGTGTGCACGAAGCACAAGTAAAACATTGTTGGCAAAAATAAAAAATAAAAATACAAGCGAAACATTAAGAGAGATCTTTGATGAAAAATAAAAAGAACAATATTTAAGAGGGATCAAGATATATCCCATTTTATCTTTTTATTCTTTTACCCCTAAACATACATACTAATTGAAATTTAACATTTGCACTATGGTCTTTTATATCTAATTTATACCTCTAGGTCATTTTCAACTTGCTTTTATTTTTGTAAAATGTGTGTATTTATATATTGTTGTTCATATTAATCTTTTTTCTAATATATATTAATTTCTTAACCTCAAAAAGTAGGGAAGAATGGTCATGAAGAGTGTCCCGACTCGTTTGAACCACAATATAAAATCAAATTAAAATAAACAAAATAAGTAACTTTATGAAGGAAAAATAAGTTTATATTTTCTTTTGTTTTCCACTAAACAAAAAATAAAAAGAAAAAAAATAATAGAGAAATACTTATTGAATTTTAAAAAGATAAATAGGTTATATCAACAACTTTTACAGTGGTTTTAACAACTTTTGTAATGATTTTGACAGGTTAAAATATGTTAAAATCACCTATTGTCATTTTAAAATTTAATAGGTATTTTTGGTCATTTTTTAAATAAAAATTTTTTAATTTATTTTTATAACATATCAAACACAATTACTTATTTTTAAAAAAATATTATTTATATTGTCATCCTTATAATTATTCATGTTGTCATTCTTACAGAACTTATTTTTAAAAATTAAACCAAATTGAAGGAAACATACATCAATTGTTCACATTATGCGAAGAATCGTCTCCAATAATTTTAATCTGACTATTACAGTAGTCATGGAATTTCAAGTCAATTAATTTAATAAAAACTAAAACAATAAAAAATATGTCATTTCTTTTTATTTGAATTTTCGCTTTATTTTATAAGTTTTTATTAACTAATCATCCTTTTTCAATTTTTTATTAACTAATCATCCTTAAAAGCAAAGCTAACTTTCATAGACTTACCCCGTTTCCTTGTGACTTCCGAAAAAGTTTTAATGCATAATTAGGAAATTACCTTGAGAGTTTCTCCCAAATTTCTTAAAAGCCTTCACCCCAAACTTAATTAATAAAAAAAATAGAAATGATGGCCAATTATATATACCTATTCTAATCTTCAAACTTGAAATTAGTCATAGTGAAGAATTTTCAAAGAAAATTATAGTTGATACAAAATGAAGGGTGACTTTAGTTTGCGCACACTGTAATATTCTCAACAAGATTTAAATAAATTGATAATTACTATTTTAGTTTATTTATATATACTTTTAATATGTTTGTCTGGAACTAATTAAATCAAACATTAAAACTCATTAGTTCTATTTAAAATTAAGTCAGTTGTCATCTTTGCCACCATCAAATTAAATGTGCATAATTTACAAATTAAATAACACATGCCAACATTAAACTAAGGATGAAAAGGAGAAATAAAAAAAATTAATACTTGGAGCTGTAAAAGAGTTAGGACTCTTTTTAATTCAGATCTAAGGATTATTTGCACGCAATGGGAAACAAACAGGGGCTATGCGGGATTATATTGTTGGAGAAGATAATTAAAATGGTCTTGGAGGGTGTTTGAAAAATCATTTAAAAAAAATCGAGATAAATTTTTTTATATATTTATTTTATATATTATAAAATTACTTTTAAAATTATGATCTGATTTCCATTTAAACACTTTTTCTGAGTTTATTAGGGCAGCCATTTGCAAAAAGCGATGTGCCTCTTTCAAGGAATCGAACGCACCATTTACAAAAGGGGATGGGCCTCTTTCAAGTTATTAATTAAAACTTTCTTTTGCGTTCTCCATCTGCACACTGTGAAAAAACAAGCGAAAAAAAAAATTTTATTTTATTTTTAATCAGGTTTTAGTAATTTTTTTACTAGGTTCTTACATCCCCCCCAAAAAAAATTTATAGGTGTTGGTCTTTACAATTTGCTAATTTATAAGAGAAATAGCGTTAGTAATCAATGACGTCGTCCTCATTCAGTATATACTTGGATTAAATTTGTCACGTAAATCTAAATACAATCAAAATCAACCAACTTATATATTACTATATATAAATGTATAGAGACAACTTTGTGTATAATAATTTCATATTATGTTAATAATAAATAAATTTTATTTCATCATTTTATCTTTAAAATTCCTTTTTATTTATGTAATGTTGTAACTTGTAATCCAAAGAAAAGGCTAATATAGTTTTTGGTCCTTCCAGTTTACTCATTTTAGTTTTGGTTCTCCAAGTTTCAAACTATAATATTGATCTTTATGATTCAATAAAAATTTGGATCGTTTTGCCCATTAAGGAATCAAAACCTATGATTTAAAACTTGAGGAACTAAAACTAAAATGAAGGTAAACTTGAGGAGTCAAAAATTATATTAACCCCAAAAAAATGTGTCGTTTTGGTTGTCTGCTCGAAGGAACAAATGAAATTGAAGTGAGGGAATAATTTTGAAAATGCATGGTTCCTTTTCAGGTTCAGTAATCTCTCACTCTTTGCCCTGTCCCATTTTGTTATATTATAACGCAAACTCATGGGGATCCACTTTGAGTTATTTTTATTAACGTATAGGTATCATCCTATTGGAAGTAATCTTATTTGAAACACTGTCCAGCACTAAATGTGGACACATCTTCCCATAGAAATTTAAATCTTGGTTCGCTACGTTGTGAGTGATTAGTTCCTTCTGCTAAACCTAACCCTGTTGGTGATCCCCTTTGAATTTGATTATTATTCAAAAAGTCATGAGATGGAGAGCCACAAGCACATGTAGAGTAGAATGTGATGCGTGTCGTGAATAGAGTGACCAAAGTACGAATTCTTACTGACAAGAGTAATGCAAGAAGAGACTCCTTCAAGCCGTTTGACTAAATATCATATCATATCTTATGAAGGTTAGACTCCCTTAAGCCATTTGGTGAAAATGATAGAGCATAATCAAAATGTATAAATGCTTTTCCCACATATCGTCGTCAATACAACTTTTTGTTCGTTTCAGGCTGAATGGAAAAGACAGCACCACATGAAAAACGGAGAGCAGAGAGAGAGAGAGAGAAAATAACCCAAAGCTTAATTAAATTTCCCAAGGTATCCACAAATTATTTCGACTTACCACATTTCATAGAAAATTAAAATTGGAGAGTCCGAAAGACATTTTCAAAAGAAAAGGCTTGTGCCAGCTTACATGTATCCTTCCGTCATGCTCAGCTATTATCAGACCTCTTCAATTGAAATAGACCGGGCTTCACGTTATCAGACTATGCAAATAGCACGGCCGAATTAGCAATGGCGCAGCAATTTGTCTTCCGTGATGACTTTGCTCTTAGCTTAAACAAGCATATCAGTTTGTGCAAAGCTTCCAACTGTGACATGTGCAGCAGCAGGAAAGAAAACTTCTTTTGGTTGTACAGAAAGAACACCTAAACAATATGAGAAGACTGCACGATAAGCATTGCTGATTTATTGAACAATGAGCTCTTCCATTCTGCTTATCCGGCAAGGGATCTGTCCAAAATAATCACAGAACAAATGAACAGAATCAGTGGATAAAACTGAAAGCAACAAGATGTAACATTTCATTCACGTGCTCTTGAGATTTATAAATTGGCTCCAAAGAAATGATGTAGAAATAAAATGGAAGGACAAACCTCAACAAATTGGTACTGCCACAGTCAAGGCCCTAACACCATTTGTATGAGGTGGCATGTATTGGATGAGTCAGAATCTTCTTCGCTTTCACTGGTTTCATGTTCTTCACGATCCTTGTCCCTATTATAACCGTGATCAGAGGCTCAAATGATTCATTCCTTATTTGATCAAGCTCTGCTTCGGTATTAATAACGTCACTCTTACGCATGAAGCTTAATGCGTCAGGAACTTATATGAACTAAACTAATAACCGTGACTAAATTAAGAAGTCTGAAACTAATAAAAATAATTCAGCACCAAGAAGAAGCTACTTTACCGAGAGTTTAGGATAATCTTAGTGTTCCATTGTTGCTTTGAAATTTCGTTCCTTAACTGACGACAGTTTCAGAAGCACTTCTCCGAAGCATATTTGGGGGTGCACAAGATTGTTGTCTCTTAGAAAATGACGTAGAAATAAAATCCATATATATTGAATGGAGGCTGGGTTCGGTTGTTTTTAATTTTAATTTTAACATAACAGTTAAAGAATTAGTTTTTATTTAATTTAGCCCTATAGGCATGGAAGAACACGATAAGAGAAAGATCAATCATAATTAAGCATATATATAGTTACCTATCCAAGCTACAATCCCAACCAGATAATTAAATTGGCAGTATGAGTGAGAGCCTCCCTCCACTTTTGCAATTGTTGCTTGGGGATGCTTTTGTGCTCAAATTCTACAAATGCTTTCTGGTAACTCTCAGATTGCTTCCTCATATGTGAAGGATCTACTCTATAGAACACCCTAATATTTCTGTAAGCTCCTTCAAGCACCATGTGGAAGTTGCATTAATAATTGGGGGATATTAAATGCCATTGCGCATGTAATAAAAACATCTCAACTTAATGATTGAGATATACATAGGAACATTTAATATTATAATTAAGCCTTTGCATGGGTTTGTTCAAAACCAGCAAAATCATATGCTTGTGCAATATTTCATCCAGTACAAGTTACATCAAGTAACAAATGCATACACTAAATTCGAATGGATTATAGAGGAGTCTCAGAAAATTAAGATTTGTAAGTCGCACTTTCTTCCATCAGCTTCTTATGTCTTCATTAACTGATGAGATCTTCATCTTTGATATTCGCAAAGCCTTTCCCAGCAACTTCAGTAATTTGATCTGCCCCAATCCTTAATTATGATGTGGGATTGGGGCGAGGGAACCCCAAAGAGCTGCAAAACATTCACAATAATTTTCCCTCTTTTGTTTATAAAAATAAAAGTTTAAATTAGTTGAATTTCGGTTCTCATTAGACTAGTATGCCTTTAGTTGGGCTTTGGCATACGCACAGTTGGAATACTCTGTTTTGAAAATAAAGATAAAGTTCTCTCTTTTTGCGGACGTTGCGAAGAAGAGAGAGCAGAAGTAGTGGCACAAGAATAGTTATTAACAGAGTACTTATAGAAAGAGACTCATTTAAACCGTAAGGCAAGACTAAAGGCCCTTTGTGCCAAGAAAATCCTCAACGACAGAGTTATGCAAGGGAACAGACGAAAATGAACAGAGTTGCAGACGAAAATGAACTTGAACCTTGAAATCAAAATGTATGAATGCTTTTTACATATTGTCGCCAATACAACTTTTTTTGTTCATTTCATACTGAATGGAAAAGACAGCACCGAATGAAGAACGGAGAGCAGAGAGAAAGAAAATTATGCGAAGAGTGGACTATAAGCATTGCTGATTGATTGAACAATGAGCCCTTCTACTCTGTTTAGCCGGCAGGGGATCTGTCAAAAATAAGCACTAAACAATTGAACAGAGTCGATGGATGAAATTGAAACCAACAACATTTTGAACAGAGTCGATGGATGAAATTGAAACCAACAACATTTAAGATTTCATTGGCATGCTTAACTTGAGATATGTAAATTTGCTCCAAACAAATTAATGCAAGGACAAACCTCAACAAATTGGGGCTGCCACACCATGTGCATGAGGTGACAGGCATCGGGCGAGTCAGAATCTTCTTCGCTTTCACTGGTTTCATGTTCTTCACGATCCTTGTCCCTAAGTGATTCATTCCTCATTTGATCAGGCTCTGCTTCAGTATTAATAACTTCATTCTTAAACATGAAGCTAAATGTATCAGGAACTTATGCAAACTAAACTAGCAACCCTGATTAAATTAAGAACTCCCTTTGACGAAAAAAAAAAAAATTAAGAACTCCCAAACTAATAAAAATAATGCAGCACTAAGAAGAAGCTACTTTACCAACTGACAGTGCCAGCCGACAGAGCGGGGGAACACAAGCCAAGTCTCAAAGGAGCCGACTTCACCAGCGCCGGCGACCAGCGAACCATCGACGCTGGTGGCAAAAGACACTTTGGGAGAAGGCCTCCAACCTATTGAACTGGTTTTATAAAGTTAGCTCATTCTATAACAGAAAACGAGTCACAATAAAAAAGGCTACGAAAATTCCATTTCATTGGGGACTTTGAAGCAAGTAGAGTAGAGAACAGATTTGTCGAAGACGTCCTGGTTTTGATTTAAAATTTTTATTATGAATTTTTAATAACAAGTCCATAAACAAGAGAAAATATTTATTCTTTAATTAATGTCACAATTTTAGTTGCTTTTCAAACCAGTAGTTGTACCAGCAGTTGTGATTCCCAATAAAATCTTTAATAACAATAAATCACATTAAATATAATTAAGTTTAGGTTTTTCCTATAAATTTACTAAATCAAATTAAATATAAATACATTTCAGTTTTCCTATTCTAATTTAAACATGTCAGCTGCAAAACATTTTACTATTTGAAAATTTAGAAGGATATGTTTAAGATTTGAAATTGAAATTATTGTTTAATATCCTGTAATGGTAAAGTGTGTTGTCGGAAAAAAAAAAGTAATGGTAAAGGGATCCATATCAGATATTTTAATTATATATTATATTATATTGAATATCTGATTTTGTTCCAGCTTATTAAAAAAATGAATATCTGATTAAAATATTTTGAGTATCGCTCGAGGATTAGTTTATATCCTTTATCCAATTTAGTTTAGATTTTGTTCCAGTTTATTAATTTGATGATTGACTGAGTTAGAGCCATACATTTCAGTTTTCCTATTTTGGATTTAAACATGTCAGCTGTAAAACATTTTACTATTTGAAAATTTAGAAGGATATATTTAAGATTTGAAATTGAAATTATTGTTTAATATCCTGTAATGGTAAAGTGTGTTGTCAAAAAAAAAAAAAAGACGTAATGGTAAAGTAGTCCATGTCAAATATTTTAATTATATTATATCATATTGAATATCTAATTTTGTTCCAGCTCATCAAAAAACAAATTGAATATCTGATTAAAATATTTTGAGTATCGCTCGTGGATTAGTTTAAATCCAATTTAGCTTAGATTTTAGCCATACATCATAACTGCTTTCTAGGGTTATTGAGAGTGTTGTTCATTTATCTCTATTTCAAATCGTGAGTACGTGAATTATTATTGAAACTGTTATGTTATTTCATTGATCTCTATTTCGAAATCGGGAGTACGTTAATTAATGTTTATCCATCTATAGGACTATATTCCAGCGTGGCATAATTAGAATTTGTTTCACAGTCCACTCGATTGTTATTCACCATCTGAAATAGGGCTGCTATACAGCTATATTTTGTACGAAATATGGTTTTCACGTGAATTCGTCTGTGGCCTGTCAAATTTACGCTTATTTCAGTTGCCTGAGGATTTGATCGGGTAAAAATGGGAAAGTATAGTAGATAGTTTTGGGGAATTGGTTTTCTTTGTTGGAGAAGAATGGGATAACATATTCAAGAAAGTGGTTGATGAGTCGGAAGGATAATCAGTGAACACTGGAACATGTAATTTTTTGGATTATTTCAAAGGGCTGGACAAAGATTATCTCTGTTCCTGTTTCCTCTCATGGATTATTACAAGGGAAAACTTTTTGTTGTTTCTTTGATGTATATCAATATTTTACCTTCATGTGTTGACTTCTTTCTTCATGGCTTTTCAGATTCTATGTTGAATGAATAGAGGCTCATCAATAGACTGCTCTGGAGCCAGAATGAGAAGAGTCGTGTTTCGAGGATCTAGTGGCACTTCAAAGAAGTTAATAAAAACAAAGTCAGCTTCTCAGAAGGTAGCTAATGAATTGGATGATTTGGCAGACAACCTTATCCATCACATATTGTCATTTGTGGAAACTAAGGATGCAAGCCGAACCAGTGTTTTATCAAGAAGGTGGAGGTATATGTGGACTTCAGTTTCCTGCCTAAACTTGAACAGCAAATCATTTTCTCGGCTGACTGATTTTAAAAGATTTGTGAAACTGGTCCTATCTCAACGTGATACTACTTCTCATATCAAAGCTCTTACTTACTCTCACTTTGGGGTGGATGATGCAACTGATGATGAATTGCTATACAATAATGTTGTTGAATTTGCAATTTCACATGGTGTTGAAGAAATCCAAATCAACCTCGAAGGGAAAAACTCAACTGATCAAGCTAATTCTTCAAATCCATTTTCTAATATACAGAAGCATTTTGGTTTTGCAAAGTTGACATCTTTGCATCTCAACAACTTTACTTTAAGTTGTACAGGAACCTCCTGTCTGGATCCATTCGCTGGTTGTGTGAATTTGAAGAATTTGCACTTGAGTGAACTTTGCTTTCAGTCAGATTTGAACCCGATGGATTTTGTGATATCTGCACCCCAACTTAATAACCTTACACTAGCGTGCAACCGTTTTAACTGTAAACTTGTAATTGCTGCCCCACAGCTTCACTATCTCAGCTATATTCATTCTTCTTCACGTCTCTGGTTTGATTCTGGTCTTCCTTCTTCGGATGACTTGAAAATCGATATTCATGAGCTGCATGATGATGAATTAGAAATTTATCAATAGGGGCAGAGAGAAGAGACTTTACATGGTTTCATCAATATCAATGTGGTACGCACACACCATAATAATATCAAAGCTATTGAGCTGTCCTTTCGTACGGTCATGGTATAGAGAAAATTCTTTGTCTAACGTTTTTCTGTTTTGCATTGTCTGGTAAACTATAGTTTGTTTTAAAGATTTTTATTTTTATGTGTTTTTTCAGGTTACCTATGAGGTTGCTTTCTCGTTAAGGTTTGACGATTCATTTTGTACTATGATTGGGTAGAGTTTAGCAGTCGGAGATATAGTTAGATACTTCATTACCGACCATAACTACCTAATTGCCTAACTACCACCGAATATTATCTTTGCTCTTAGCATGCAGACTCTGAAATTTCGACCTCTTAAAGGTGATCAATATTTACATCTTTGATTAATATTTAAGTTAGTCCTGTGCTTGTTACATCCTTAACATTTGAATATTTTTGCTAGTAATTGACTTTTTTAGAGTTTAAGACAAAAATCTATGTTCAAAGCTTTTACTGTGTTCATGCCTGGAAAAACGGATTTGCGTGTTCATTGTTTAATTAATATATTCTCTATTTGCATAATCTTGTCTGCTCTCAATAAATTTCGCAGAGTTTTTCCTGATATAGAAATTACCAACTTCCATGTATTGTATAATATTAACAATCAAAAGTGTGCATTTAAGATAGTTTATTTGACTCACAAGCCTGGTGAAAATATATGAAAGAATTCATTGAAACTATGTTGTAGCCATACATATTGTCTGGGAAAAAACATATCCGATGATGCCATTGATTTTGATCAATATTATAATCACACGGGCATTGACTGGTAAGAACAAGGAGTATGGTTAACAGTAAAGAGATGGACAAGGAACTTTATAAAGGAGCAATGTTAAGTCAATTCTAACGACTCTGGTATCAACTATCAACTATGACTTGCTCTGCTTTTTGAGTCCTGCATGTTACCCTGCATATTTATTTAATGAAGCACGTGAGTTACTGTCGTCATGATAGGAAGTTGATTGGGTGTTTCTTATTGCTTAATCAAGTGTATAATTTAGTCTGAATTCATATGTAAATATTGGGGCTGTGAATATAATGTAGAGTAATTTAATACTTTAATATGTGAAGTAGCATGACAGAGACAGCAAAGCTGTTAATGTCCTGAGGTTGCAAGTACGATTAAATCTGCGACCTCCTATTTACAAGAGAGCTCTCATGTCACAAGTTATAAGATTATTGGCCATATCAAAAGATCATTTGATGATCATATGTATAAAACTTTGAATTTCATGCAATTTAGGGATCAAGTTTAGTTAGTATACATGAATTGTGGTGCTCATGATTTCACCTATATATGAGCATTTTGCAAAACATTCTTTTCCAAGAACACATCGTTCAGCCTCATTTTATCTGTGTACAAAAGCAGCTTTTCAATTTCTCATAACTTTATTTTTTTCCCCTTTTGGGTAACTTTTTTTTTTTTGTGGCGTGGAAAAGCTTTGTATAGTAGAATCGTACTTATAAAATGGTGTTATGGTTTGTTTGATGGGGGTCTAATTTAGTTTAATATTAATGATATTATGATTGTTCAGTACTGAAATTAATTTTGTTATTTGGAGTATCAAACTATCTTCATTCTTATCTTATTATTTGGACTAATTTAGTTTATTTTGAATTTTCAGGAAAGTAAATTTAGTAGCTGATTGGATTGCTGATGTATACCCCAATTAACGCTTTTTATGTGCTTTTAGTGTGTGCCGTAGAACTTATTTATTTTTTATGCTTTTGTTTCACTGCTTTAATGCGACTTCATTCATATTTTTTTCACATTTTTTAAATGTTTGAATTTGAACTCCCTCCTATTCTTTAATTGTGCTTTATCGTCTTCATCACTTCTCTCTCTTCCTCCTGCTTACAACAATATCTCTTCTGTGGTCTTTCATGCTGTCTTCTCGGCTCCATATTGCTCTCTAATATTCCGGACCACAAATTATTACGGGTCTCATTAACGTTGTGTATTTAGACATTGACTAGAAACAACGTTTCCACCATTTTAATTGTGTTGTCAAACTTCTGACTGAGCTTTAATATATTTTATTACACTACGATAGGTTACTTAAAGAGAGTTCAAATATACTTTAAAAAGTAGTGCTGCCCGACACTATAACGGGAATTGGACAAAAATTACTGAAATGTGTACTACTCACCCATCAAGATCGTGGATCATCAATATTGACACTAAAGGAGATCAATATTTACATCCTTGGTTAATATTTAAGTTAGTCATGTGCTTGTTACATTCTTAACTTTTGAATCTTTTTGCTAACTGATGTAGCGTTTCAATTACTGAAAATGATCAATACGGCTAGTCTATACTACTCTTTCTGATTTTAAATGTAAAACTTATTTTATAATATAAATTTATATTGAAAATAATCTTATATTTAAGACCGGAAGAGTAGCTGTTAAACTAAAAGATCTGCAGATATAGATTGTCAGTCGATGGACTGGACAAAGAATGGAGAAAACTAAATTTTTCTAAGTTCTTTGAAACACAGTTAGCGAAGAATTACGAGGAAGTTTCTAGGTTTACTCCAATGCTATTCCCCCAACTTTCAAAATATACTAACCGCGTTTTGGAAAGTTCCTGAGGAATTTTGCAAATACCTATGGAAATTAAATTTTTTTCCTGAAATGCCTTGAGTATATTGAAATTATTTTTAAAAAAATTAATTTTATTACTTTAAAAATTTGTTATTTAACTATTTAATTTTTAAGTGACAAAGAAGTAATGATTTTTTATTTAATTAGATATTGAAAATTCACCGTCTTCTCAAATTGGTTCTCATTTTATTTTATTATCTAAGTTTAGAATTTGGCAAATAACTAGAGTGTAAGTGAAATATAAGGTGAGACCTTGTATCAAAAAAAGAAACATAACGTGAGATCATGAGATAATGTAATGATCTCAATTTCAAAATACCTCAACACAATGGAATCATCAGCATATATTTAATATTCAATCCAATTATAACTATATGCATATGAGAATATATTCAAATAGTATTGTAAACAAACTGATAGAGACAGAGGAAAGACACAAAGGGGAACAACAGTGAGAGAAAGGATGAGTGAGAGCGCGAGAGAGAGAAAGGATGCACATGAGGGGGATACGGCCAATGGTGGTATTCCAACAAACGCTGAGCACAACAATCAAGGAAGAAGATGATATGCTAAGAAGGAATATAAAGAAAATGCTTGATGGTAATAATGATATCACAATGGGTGATAGAGATGGAATGGGAAGACAGGAAATGGCCATTCGACTAGCAGGAAGCGAGATGACAGTGGGATGAACCAGAGCACTTGGGAACAGAAGAAGCAGGGGAAGACACAAATATCGTACAAATCCAAACTGGTTGGGTAGGAAGAGAAAGTGCTTGATCAGTCTCTGGAGGAACAAATGGAGGAGTGGTTAAGGGAAGAGGAACAAATGGTGTCTATTATCTCTCCAGAACAGAAAAGACTGATGGAAGAATTACCAAGCCTCAACATGCCAAATGAGAGACTGAAAGAACTATGCAAGCCATGGAGAAACGCTTTGATCATTACGCTGCTAGGGAGAAACACAAACCTTTAGATGATGACGGACATAATACGTTGGCTCCTTAAGTCATCAGATTTGGAGCTGATCGATCTCCCAAACAACTACTATGTTTTTTGAACCGAAGAACAGGGCAGATGCAGGAGATTACTTTTCGATGGGCCATGGCTTATACATGGTCACTATTTGGCTGTTCAAAGGTGGAACCCCAACTTTAATCCTTATTGTAATCAACTAAAAAAGGTTGCGATCTGGGTTAGAGTCCCCACACTTCCTATGCACATTTATTCAGAGGACTGTCTTATGGAGCTGGGCAATCTGATTGGGAAAGCGTTGAAGGTTGATATGAATACCTTAGTTCAGTGTGATAACCAGCAAATAGTTGTGGAAAGGGGTAAGTTTGCAAGAGTCAGCGTAGAAGTCAATCTCACAAAGCCACTACAGTCCAGGTTCGTTATTCGGAAGAGGATGTTCACAGTAGCATATGAAGGGCTTGAGGTTATATGTTTTGATTGCGGTAAATATGGGCATAAGAGAGAATAATGCCCCTTGGCTAAAACAACTCAGCCTGAAACGGTAAAGAACACCTCACCGGAGAAGACAACGTAATCACTGGAAACTACCTCGAGGACCTCACAAGCTTCGATCAGTTGCCAAGCGTCACTTGTGAGGAACAATACGGAGAGTGGATGGTAGCTCAAAAAACTTTCAGACAAAGACCAAGCAAAAAAGAAGCAGATCGAGGAAATACAGTCTCCCCTACTGGTGCAAACAAGTCAACGGCTACTGACAAGAAGAAAACCACTAGTACAAGATTTGAAGTACTCCAAGAGGAAATGACAGAGACCCCAACAACAGCAAAACGTACTACAAACAGGAAAAAAGAACCTGCAGGAGCATGGAGGAAAAAAGCTAAGAAAGAACCTTGTACCGAAGAGGTTAGAGTTCCTCTGCAAAATCAACAGCAAGAAAATCAAGCCACTTTGTTTTTGGTGAAACAAGCTGGAGAACAGTAGGGACAACAGGAACAGAGGAAGCACCGAATAAGTGTAATGAAGTAAGAGAAAATATGGGGGAGAATAACAAGGGTTTGGAAAAGGAGAAAAAGCAAGATGCGGCCCAACGACAAAGATCACAAAATGAACAACCCCAAAAAGAGAGAAAAAAGATATCTGGAAGTAAAAGGAGTCAGGCTTCAAGGCCTAAAGTTGTTTCCCCCGTGCTAAAGAGAAAGTCCACAGTCAGACTCAATCAAATAGTCATTGGGTCTATGAGCAAGAAGGGCCCAATAAATTTAAATGGTCTTTTTGATGAAGCCCAAACACCTTCAATGCCACAATAGGAAGGGAATACGGAACTAAAAATTGCATCACAAAAGGACCTCACGCAGAAACTCCAAGAACATCATGAGATGGAGGTCCAAGTGATGAGATCGCCAAAGAAACCTCCAGACCCGTTAAACATAACCAGCGAAAATAACCATGAAGCTAAGAATGGGGAATTAAATGACATGTGGTTCGAAACCCAGGACGAAGTTAAGGAAGAGATGCAAGTTGGAACAAATGACATGGTAGCAAGCCTCGGCTCCCATTAAGGAGGTATGACTTTCTTCCTTTTCATTGGGTGTATTATGAATATTATTGCTTGGAACTGTAGAGGAGTCGCCTCTAAAACCTTCCCTTTGAGAGTGGTTGACTTAACCAAAGGAAAGAAGATTGATCTGCTTATCCTGATAGAAACACGGTTAGTGGGAAAAAGGCCGATAGAATTATAAGACAATTGGGATTCAATAACTGGATACGCTTGGAGTCCACAGGATACGCAGGAGGTATCTGGGTGCTGTGGAATGAAGAAGAAAATAGAGTGGAGCTACTAACTTCCACAACCCAGTTACTACATGTCAAGGTGGAGAGTAAAATTCAGAACTGTTCGAACCTGCTTTCCTACATTTATGCTGAACCTTGTAGTAATCTGAGAAGACAACTTTGGTCAGACCTTATAGACTTAAGTAGAAATGTGGAGGAACCATGGCTTGTATTAGGCGATTTCAATGCTTATTGACGACATGAGGACAAAAGAGGCGGGGGGAATATCAACATTTTATCAATGAAACAATTTGAAGAATGCATACAAGAAACACAATTAGTGGAAGTGGAAAGTGTGGGGCAGAAGTTCACTTGGGAAAGAGGTTTGCTCATGGAAAAAATTGACTGGGCTTTTGCTAATACTGATTGGCTAGACCTTTTCCCATTAACCAAAGTTTACACTTTGAACAAGTTTGGCTCAGACCACAGAGCCTTACTACTAAAAAGTGAACTTGAACAGAGCAGGGGGAAAATAGCTCCACCTTTTAGATGCCAGGCAGCATGGATTTTAGAGAGTGATTTTGTGGATATTATTCAAAAGTGTTGGTCTACTGGAAATTGGGCTGAGCAGATCAATTCATTCAAGCATGAAGCTACTTTGTGGAATAAAAAGCGAATAGGAAACTACAAAGCTAGAAGAACTAATCTGCTAAATAGGATTGAAAAAATAGGAAGAGAAAGAGGTAGAAGGGATTCTCAACGCCTTTGGCAGTCAGAGCAAGAACTTTGGAATGAGTATAATAAAATTTTGGCCCAAGAGGAGCTGATGTGGTTCTAAAACTTCAGGAATAATTGGCTAAAATGGGGTGATCAGAATACAAGCTTCTTCCATGCTCAAGCAAATATGCACAGAAGACAAAATAGAGTTGATGGGTTAAAGAATAGTGAGGGGGAATGGATTTACGATCAGAATGAACTCAAAACAATGGCACTGGATTTCTATAAAAGTCTATTTAAATCAGAGTCCATAAGTGGGAATGGTTTTCAAACTCTATGCCAATTTCCAGGTATTGAGAACCAAGACTTCCAAGAGTTGGCAGCTGAAGTTAGTAATGAAGAAATTAGAGAAACTATATTCGAAATGGGTGCTTTTAAGGCTCCAGGCCTGGATGGTATACAAGCTTTTTTCTATCACCAATATTGGAATGTTGTGGGGCCTTCAGTTTGCAGAATGGTCTTAGAAATGATACGAGAACCGGCTAGAGTGTCAACCATAAACGACACAAATTTGGTTTTAATTCCCAAGAGCAATCAGCCAAAGACGCTAAAGGACTTCCGCCCCATTTCTTTATGTAATGTGAGCTACAAAATCATCATAGCCATCAATGTAGCTTCATAAGTGGAAGACAGAGTAGCGATAATATTATCATAGCCCAGGAAGTTATTCATTCAATGAAAAAGAAAATAGGTTCGAGGGGTTGGCTAGCGGTGAAGGTTGATCTAGAAAAAGCATATGACAGACTAGAGTGGGGGTTTATCAATGATACCTTAGTAGCTGTGGGCTTACTAGCTTCGATCTGTAATATTATTATGGCTTGCATTACAAGTCCTTCTTATAAAGTTCTATGGAATGGAGCTCCCACGCAACAATTTAAGGGTACTCGAGGGATTCGACAAGGGGACCCAATATCCCCTTATATTTTTACCCTTTGTATGGAGCGGCTCCACCACTTAATCATAGACTCGATAAGAGAAGGTGAATGGAAACCGGTGAAGCTTAGTAGGAGAGGGCCTCCTTTATCCCACCTATTTTTTGCTGATGATCTAATCCTATTTGGTGAAGCTTCGGAGCTACAAATTGATGTGATGATGAAATGTCTTGACATTTTTTGTGGAGCATCTAGACAGAAAATGAACAAAGGAAAAATGAAGATTTGCTTCTCAAGAAATGTTCACTTCTCGAGGGCTATCTCTCTGAGCCAAAAAATGAGAGTGGGAATGACGGAGATTTAAGAAAATACCTGGGCATCCCTCTCATCCACAAAAGAGCTTCCTATAGATTATTTACTCCCATTTTGGAGAAAACAAATAGCAGATTAGCAGGGTGGAAGAGGAAATATCTTAATATTTCAGGGAGAGCAGTACTAGTTAAATCGGTGATGGCAACACTACCGTCCTATCATATGCAAACAATGCTCCTACCCAAAAAACTAATAAGTGAGATTGAGAAAAAGAGTAGGAATTTTCTTTGGGGGGGCAATGAAGAAGAGAGGAGAATGCACCTCGTTTCTTGGGATGAACTAACCAAGGATAAGAGAAGTGGTGGTTTAGGTATGAAAGACCTACGCAAGCAAAATGAGGCTCTTATTATGAAATTGTGCTGGAATATGGTATGTAGACTTGATGATTTATGGGTGCAAGTCATCAAAGCGAAGTATAAATGTGGCGAGGATGAGATACCGCGTGTCAACAAAAGAAAGAACTCATCCCTTACACGGAGAAGCATATGCAAAGTATGGAATCGTTTTACTACTGGCTTGGCAATGAAGATAGGAAATGGAAGGAAATCATCCTTTTGGTTTGACAAATGGTCTGAAATGAACATTCCTTTGATTGAAATAATACCAAGAAATGAAGGGCTGATTGATAGTACTGAAAGGGTCATCGATTATGTAACTAAGGATGGAGAGTGGAACAAGGAGAAGATGAGAACCTGGTTTCCACCTAACATCGTTGATTGTATCACTCGTGCATCCACCCCGAGAGGAGAGAGGAGAGGATAAACACTTGTGGAGACCGGCCTCCTATGGCCATTTTTCTGTTAAATCTGCATATTTGTTTCTTTGTGCAGGTACTCAAAGGAGGGAGGATAGCATATGGAAGCAGCTATGGAGCTGGAGAATACTTGAAAAGATCAAGTCTTTCATGTGGTTGTTCTATTATGACAAATTACACATAGGCCAATTGAGGAACAAGAGAGGAATTAGGGATTGATCAACAGCTTGCCCATTTGGTTGTGAGGAAGAGGAAGATGCTATGCACCTGCTTCGAGACAGTACAAATGCAAGGGAAAGATGGCGATCAGTATTACTGCCCTCCCTATGGGTAGAATTCTTTTCTTTGCAGGGTACACAATGGCTAGAATGGAACCTACAAAAGGAAGCTGGAATGGCTTTCACTCGCAAAGTCCGATGGAGCAGTTTGTTTGGCTATGTATGTTGGGACATATGGACATCTAGATGCCGGAAACTATTTGGAGAGGAAGGAAACTATGAGCACAACAATGCCCAAGCAAGTTTCTTTAGAGCCTGCTCGGATTTTGATCTCAACAGAAAATGTGATAAATTGAATAATAGATATTTAAAGGGTCTAGCTTATCAGAGGACACCCGAAGGATTTATTGTTGTGAAGGTAGATGGATCAGTCCTCAACAACAGGAATAGTGGATGTGGAGGGCTGATCAAGAATAGAGATGGAAATTGGATTGTGAGTTTCAGCTGTAAACTCTCAAGAGTCCCACCCACTATTGCGGAACTTATCGGTATAACTCAGGGACTTTACCTCAGTTGGACCAAGGGCTTTAGGAGAATTCATTTGTTGTCGGATTGTATGGAGGTACTCAATTTGATCATCCGAGGATGTGACCATAATCACCCGTATCATGATGTAGTAGAGGAAACTCGGATGCTGCTTTGTAGGGATTGGCAAGTGTTAATAAGCCACAGAGACCGGGAGGAGTTATCTACTGCAGATCACTTATCAAGAGCCACACATGAGATGGAAGGAAGCTACAAATCTTTTGACCAACCCCCTCCTTGTGTTTTGCAGGAGGATGAAAGATGATGAAAGTTGTTTTTTGCTTTTTCAGTCTTGGTTAGCTATTTAGGCTTTAATATTGTTGTACTCTGATCGAATTGTATTCAGTTTTTATCAAAAAAAAAAAAAGATACAGAGGGGAGGGAAAGAGACGGAAGTTACAAAGAGAGGATTCCCTTCTCACTAACCCTTCTCCGCATATATAACGCTGCTTTCATATTGTTGAGATTCCATGCGGTTACTGCTAACAGCATCATGCAAAGGCACCATACTTATTGGGTGATCGTAAGCCACATGTCCTCTTTGGATCCCACTAATATTTGGCAGAATCATGACAGATAATTACATCATTTTAATTTTCACATTCTTGAACGTTATATAAAGTTTAATTAGTATCTATGATCGATATCGGGAAAGCAATGTAAAATTTGTATGTGTCCACACACATATATATATATTGTGCCGTTGTGATTCTCTTTATTTTTTGATAATAGCAATTTTTTATAACATATCAAACACAATTATTTTTTGATAAAAATATTTATATTTTCATTCTTATAATTATTCAGATTCTCATTCTCACTTCACTCATTTTTATAAACCAAAATAAATATTAATCAATTGTTCACATTATGTGAACAGTGGTCTCAGCCTTGTTTGGGGTGGAAAACAACCATTGTTCTCCTAATATAAAATTATCTAATTTATACATACCAATAAAATAATTTTAACTAATTTTATGTCTTGAAACATCTTTCCATCATTATACGTACTTGAAGGATTTCGAGCATACCTGGGGTCTACAGTGAAGTCAGGTTGCCACGCGGGGGTCCGATCACGGTCACAGAGTCGGATCTGGGAGACACAGCAAATGCACCAGGAGGGAAAAGGTGAGGAATGGAGTACCGGAAAAATGAGTAGTCTGGAGAGGAGGAGAAAACCGTAGTGTTTATTCCAACTGATCATCCGCCGGTTTTGTAACTACACGTCCCATTTTAAAAAGGAAAACTGCCTCCTCGTCCAACCGTTCCCGCTCTTAGGCAAAAATATATGAAAGGGCAAAAATTACAGTTAGATACCCATAATTTTTGCTATTCTCATCAGGACCCCAAATGATAATTGGGCTTGGGTCCAATCCACCAAGGGTGGACTGACCCATTTTCTTACATCTCCCACTCACACTTGGTGGATTAGATGTCGCGGGTCTAGTCTCTTCACCTTCCCTCAATTTCATACTTAGTGCTTTGCCGTGACCGCGTGGGCATGACGTCTTCGCTTGGGTCCCTATACTAGAAATCCCTTTTAAAGGATCAGCACAAGTCACCCTCTCCTTTGTGTAGCTTGAATTTTAAAATTATGCCTCAGATGTCCCAGATTTACTTATATACACTTTTTCACGGTAAATCTAATCCCTCTCGAGTCAATGGTTGACTCAGATTACCTTTCTCGTATGTCTAGTATCCACACTTACGACCACAAAATGTCATAAGGGACATGTCACAGACACTAGCATAGGTGTGTATATCATAGTTAATCTTCCTTTCGCCCAAGTATCACTTTGAAATGAATCAGTCGCTTTCTCAGCATACTACCTTAGATCGCATCAATCATGACCATAGGACATATGCCAAAGTAGCAGTCACTGAAACATATCTTCATGATATTGTCAAAGTCAAAGGACACCAATAGGAGGATAATTCCTCCCTGGGACTCACACAGCAATGAAACAGGGATCTTTCACTTGCTTCCCTTTTGCGGTTCTCTCAGCACATGTGGTATGAAACACATGCTACGGTGTTACTCTTTTACTATAAGAGCGTATGTCGATTTAGATTTATTATCAACACGGTACAGACTTGGGTCTAGACACACTCAGTATCTAAACCCAAATTCTTCAACTCTGCTCATTGTTATGACGTCGACGTTGAAGAGTTTGTTGTCTGGTTACAGGTATTATGGAAGTGGGATTCCAAACTTCGATCCAGCTTTATCAACGTGGATCTCATCTTGACTTGCTACACTTTAGTCAAGGCGACATAAAGTTTGTGTTTCTTCTCTACCATATCAGCATTCATTGCTGCTTTACTGGTGAACACAAATGTCTCATCTTTGTTCACTTCACCTGAGTGTCAAAGGCGGTTGCCCGTGTGAGAGAGCAAACCTTTTTAACCTGTACGACATACTAGACATTGTATACTTTCGGACAGACACATAAAGTGATAACGAAATACAATTTCATTAATGAAGCATTCATATTACACTTTATGTATGCCAAGGGCTTGTACATGTTCTTTAAAAACTTTTTCGCCTATTGGCTTTGTCAGAGGATCTGCTACCATACATTTGGTTGAAATATATTGTACAGTAACAATCTTTTGTGCTATGTAATCTCTAACGAAATTATACTTGATGTCAATGTGCTTGGTTTTGCTGTGATACTTAGGATCTTTAGTATAGGCTATGGCTGCAGTATTGTCACAGTATACCATCACCGGTTTGGTACTCTTGTTTCCAAATCCAAGGTGTTCTATAAATCTCTTCAGCCATAAAGCCTCTTGCACTGCTGCAGTGCATGCCACAAACTCAGCTTCCATTGAATGTAAGGCAATGCACGTTTGCTTCTGCAACTTTATCATGAAAATAAACATTAAACCCAAAGTCTACTAAGCAAATAACAGAAATTAAATTCCGTCGGATGTCGGTAGCATGAAGCACATCATGGAGTATCAAGGTCTTTCCACCACGCAAAGCAAGCTTGCAGGTGCCAATCCCTCGAACCTCGATTCTCGCATTGTTCCCAACATAAAGCCACTTGCTTTGATACGGCAACCGACGGTATTCCACGAAGGATCCCCGATCCCTGCTTACGTGGTCTGTGGAGCCTGAGTCTATAATCCAAGAAGAAGAAACAGGTTCTGTTAGAAAAACAGTACTAGAAACATATGAAACATGTGAATTCACATAATTCACTAATACCTTTTCGCTTTCAGCCTGTTTGGAACAGTCACGTGCGAAATGGCCCATTTGTTGGCAGGCAAAGCATTTGACCTTCTTCAGGTCTAGCTTCTTCTTCCCGCCTTTCTTTCCCTTCTTCTTAAATTGTTTCTTGCCCTTTTTAAATTGAGGACCGCCCTTCTTCCCTTTCTTTTGGGGCTTCTTGCCCTTTTTGAAATTGGGCTTAGATTGGGAAGTACCAGCATCCTCAGTTAAATAAGTCTGTCCAGAGCTCTTGTAAGCCTCTAGACGTTCATCTTCCAGCTCCAGATGCTTAGCTACATCGTTAAAAGTGATGATGTTTTCATTGTGGGTTAGGTTGACTTTCATGTGCTCCCAACTTGCAGGGAGTGACCTGATGACAGCCTGCACTTGCTGTTCATCAGACAAATTATGTCCAGCTTCCTTCAGTTCCCGGATCATATTGGCCATCTCTCTCAGATGTTGCTTCATAGGATTGTTTGGCTTGAGCTTATAGGTATCGAACTTAATCGTCAACCTCCTAAGCTTGGTCGTAGAGACACCGCCAAACTTATCCTTTAATGCTATCCACATGGCCTGTGCAGTTTTGTGCGACTCAAACTCACACATCAGGTCATCAGCCATGGAGCTCAAAAGCGTGATTCTTGCTATGCTATTCTTCTTTTTCCAGGTTAGATATGCCTCTTGGTCTCTCCTGTGCTGGTTTGTGTTGCCAGCCTCAGGTTCAACCATAGCAGTGGTGAGAGGCTCTATCGCATCCTGTTCCTCTAGGATATACTGGACCTTTCGGTGCCAGATGTCCCAGTTGTCCCCGTTAAGCTTTTCTCCCTTGTTCAATTCAGCTATTATGTTCTTGGTTGCCATTCTTAGTTCTGTGACAAATCTATCCCACATTAATCTATGTTCTCTTTAAAGAGAACCGAACCAATGAACATTTCAGTTATATAGCACAATGAAGTATACAATGTAATGTGCCTATATTATCTTTAATCAGTAAATAATGAAATTACTAGATCCATGATCAGGAGAATACGTTTGTACCTCCCATCACACAGATACTAGCAACAACCATCATGTCCTATCAAGGATTTTATATAAGCACTTTAAAAAAAATGTAACCTTTAGAAGTCTTATCTTCTAAAAGCTCCCACTTATAAAAGGCATACACATGATATTCACAAATAATCATACATCAATAATTCAAGTAATTTCAATAAATGAAATAACATACTTAGTCTGTTTACAATGCATGAAATCACAAATTCAAGGCGAATACAAATATTACATCATTTGATATGAACATAAATGTAATCAAGCATTTCTTTTCTTAGGCTTCTAAGTTTGCGCGTTTTGTTCATAAAAGTGGACACTAGCTCTATGGCCCAAATCCAGTAAGACTTTCTTATGGGTTTGCCTTTAGGTCCGCCTCTAACTCTTATTGCTCTTATGTACTCCATTATGACTCTTAGGTAGAATTCTGTATTCTTCTTATCGGTCATGTAATGGACGTAGCTAGCGAGCACACCATTGATTCCTTTTATATTTGTCAGTTTTGCTGCATCTGTCTCAGCTATACACATAGCTAACGCGGGGGGTCAAAGGTTGGTTCACCTCTTCTCCTTCCTCAACTTCAATTTCATTAGGGAGATCCCGTGAATCTTTATGGACTAAATGAGGTGCGATAGGGAGGGGTTCAGTGGGGAACATAGTTTCCGACTCAGGTCCGGAATCCACTAACTCCTCTGGGTCTTCTTGAGGAACCTCTTCAGGGTCCTCCTCAGGATCCTCATTCTCAGGTTCATATTCTGGAATTCCATCACCTAAGAATGAATATTCCAATGAACCATGATCGGTATTTTCAGTGCTACTAGAAGCCTCTTGCTCCATTTTCACCTAGAACAAAATAATTTAAATTATTCTGAATATTCTGGAATTTATTTCCGCATGAAAAATACCAGAAAATACACTAAAAATACTCACAAATAGATCCTTAATTATCTCCAAAATTATCAAATTATATATCAAAATAAAGATCTTGATTTTAGGGATTTTTAGAGATAAACCACACCCCAATTGGACCATTCACGCGCCTACACGCGCCCCTAGAAGGAAGAATTAGCGAAAAAATTAAAAAAAAACTTCGCCCACTCTCTCTGTCGGCGCGTGTACGTCACGCGCCACCACAAAGCCTGTCGCTGATGGCACGCGCCGTGCCTGCGGCCTTCACGCGCCACCACCTGTCCGGAGGTGGTGTCCAAGTGTCGAAGAGGTGTGCCACGTGGCGAAACGCGCCACGTGGCAATTCTGGAAAAAAAAGGTTTTTTTTTTTTAAATTTTTATTTTTTTTATTTTTTTTAATAATAATTTTTTTTTTACGGGTTGGGCTTGGTCCGGTCCTATCCGGATCCGGACCAAGCCGGCCCAACCTACTCAGCCGCCCGCGGGTTTTTTTTTTTTTTTGCGACGTCAAAACGACGTCGTTTGGGAGCTAGAGGTTGTCTTCAACCTCCAGCCGGGTCCGACCGACCCAGATTCGTTCGCGGGTCGGGTCCGTCGGACCCGAATTTTCTCTCTACCATATCTCCTCCGTCCGACGTCCGTTCTTCGCGTTCTTGGTGTCATTTTCTTCGTTTTTCCGAGCTCTACGTAATGGGATAATTTTTGAAGCCTAAAACCTTCATTTTTCAGACACCCAGAAACGAAAAAGTTTTACAGTGCGAAAACGGGTCTCTTAAATTATGAGTTTCATGCTTCCAAACCTATGTTTTTACCGTTTTTCGGATGTTTTTGATTGTTTTCGGTCATCTCCCACACAGAATAGTAACATACAATAGTTAGAGACACAAATGTATGCTAACCGAAGCCATAGAAGCAATGAGTGACTCAGAAAAAAAACAATACTAAATTATCTAAACTGAGTATCAAGAGAGGATTTGCTTAATATCTGAGAGCAAATTATTTAAGGTGGTGTGAAAATGCCAAACCGTGAGGCACACAAGAACTTAAAAAAAAACAAGGCGCAGGATGAAACAACGTGAACTCGGGTAGCGGAAAGAAAGAGAAAAAATATATATATGAAACAGGCTCTGATGCCACTGAAGGATTTCGGGCATACCTGGGGTCTACAGTGAAGTCAGGTTGCCACGCGGGGGTCCGATCACGGTTACGGAGTCGGATCTGGGAGACACAGCAAATGCACCAGGAGGGAAAAGGTGAGGAATGGAGTACCGAAAAAATGAGTAGTCTGGAGAGGAGGAGAAAACCGTAGTGTTTATTCCAACTGATCATCCGCCGGTTTTGTAACTACACGTCCCATTTTAAAAAGGAAAACTGCCTCCTCGTCCAACCGTTCCCGCTCTTAGGCAAAAATATATGAAAGGGCAAAAATTACAGTTAGATACCCATAATTTTTGCTATTCTCATCAGGACCCCAAATGATAATTGGGCTTGGGTCCAATCCACCAAGGGTGGACTGGCCCATTTTCTTACAGTACTCTTACCCCCAACTGGTACTCTTAATTTCTTAGCTAAATTTTTCAAACAAAAGTGAATATCAGGGAATTGCAAAGATATTCGCCGTAACAAATCTATGCCTTGATGATCATTCCCTCAATTGCTTGGCCTCTACATTTAACGCATGCACTCGATTTTAGGAAGTTGTAACTATAAGTACGTTAATTAACCAGTGTTGCCTGTAAAAAAGAATTAACATTGTAAATTACCAAAGCGGTATACGAATCTCAGGGAACTCAAGTGCAAATAATTTCATATCCCGGAAGGACAAAAAGCAAAAAAAAATTAGAAAACGATATGGACCGACATGCATGTGCATCCTATATGTTCCTTTTGCTCTCTTTCCTCAGAAAGAGACGACCAAGCCAATTGGAATGGTGTGACCACAAGGACCGACCTATGGAGAAAAGATTCAAAAGGCAAATTCACCAAATAAGATATTTAAAGGACAAAGTAATTAACCCTAGTATTTCAAGATTACAATACGTATACATCTCCAAAGCAAACCACAGTTGCCAGCCACTGCCCATCAGAACGGGTAAAAATTCTTATCATGGGAGGTTCGTGTAGGAGGTAACATCTCATCTTGCTCCTAATCTATGAACAAACCCCACACATACAGAGATAATGGCTCAGATTGTCCTTTCACTTTTGATAACCACATGCCAGCATGATTACTTGAAAACGAAATTAGAAGTTTATAGTACAAACAAATAAACTAATTTGGACTATGGGGCAAGCATCAATAAGAAATCACCTATCAAAGAAATGCAACGAGTCACCATATTTTGCCCCAAAAAAATACAATTGGAGGTTCACAAAGACAATTTGAAAGGAAAGGCTTGTGCCAGTTTACATATATCCTTCGGACACGCCTCCACCAAGAGGAATCTTGAGTGAAAATCATAGAATGAGCAAATGGTAGTCTACCAAGGAGTTGCCTGTCCCTAGCACTCCATGTACTTTTCCCAACTTCAAGCCTCCTCAGTCCAAATAGATTAGGCTTCACATGAATGGAGTATGCAAATAGCACACCTGAATTAGCAATGGTGCTGCAAATTATCTTCCGTGATGACTTGCTCTTAACTTGAACAAGCAGATCAGTTTCTGAAAAGCCTCCAGCTGTGACATGTGCAGCATCAGGGAAGAAACCTTCTTTTGGTTGTACAGAAAGAACATCTAAACAATATGAGAAGACTGCACTATAAGCATTGCTGATTCATTGAACAATGAGCCCTTCTACTCTGCTTATCCAGCAAGCGATCTGTCAAAAATAAGCACAGAACAAATGAACAGAATCAGTGAATGAAATTGAAACCAACGAAATATAAGATTTCATTCACATGCTTAGCAAGGGATATACAAATTGTCTCCAAAGAAATGATGTAGAAATAAAATCCAAGGACACACCTCTACAGATTGGTACTGCCCCAGTCAAGGCACTGGCTGCATGCGTATGAGGACTCAGCATAAACTTAGATCCATTTCATCAGCCATTTTTTCACATATGGTTCATTCACAGAATATAGGAAGAGACTTCTGCAAAATATAATACAGAAAGCAGGCATCAGTTTGAAAATTTTGTAACGCAGGGAAAGATGTTAAAATTTAAATGCGCGTGTTTTACATATCTAGCAATAACCTAAACGAGGAGAGGAATCATGGACAAGGAATATGCCCTCCATATTTAACATGGCTCAAAAGAATGGGAGTTGGCAGTGATCAAACAAGTGACCAATTAGTAGTTGGTCATGAAGACCTTAATACCATGTCATAGACAAGGAATATGCCCTTCATTAGTAATTTTGCTTAGTTAATTAATTTCCTGTCTTTCAGTAGATACCCACTCCAACTACTACGATCTGACCTAAAACAGAAGCAACCAGCGAGAAAGGTTTTCACATAAAACATAGCCAGAGAGTACTCCAATTTCAAAACCAACAAAGTAATAATGGTTGAAATACAAATTGAAGAATCAAATATTAGACACCCCCAATGCGAGAGCTCAAAGCCCGGCTGTAATTCTGTGGATTTCATAACCCAATGTAGCATCCCAACATCGTATCAAGCTGTGAGGAAACAAAGATGGCTGAGAATTGTGAACATATTTCACCAGCTAGTGCTAAAAATCAAAGTTTTGATGTTTCGACAAAACACAAAAGTACGGGATCATTAAGCTGCTTTTTCTACTTCATTGTTTGCAGGAAGCTGGCCACACATTAAATCATGGCAGACATATATACCGGTGAAAAATGACCCAAAACTTTCTCATATTCATATCATTAACATTTGTACTCCAAGTGACACCCAAAACTCGTCCTGAAATTATATGGAACTCATTTAATAGAAACCTAGCAGAGTACATAGAGAATCTATAGCAAGCCTTATAATTCGGGAGAAGAAATCTCACCATTAACCCGAGATTTGACGATATGGACGTAGGTCCAGAGTTTGATTTAACTTTTTAATGATAAATTTCTCTCGGGATAACAAAAGGCCGTTTATCCCAAATGGACCTAACGATGATAAAATCCGGTCTTTTTACCATAAAGAATGAATTAAAAAAATAAAAAAAATATTCTTATCACTGTTTCTCTTTTAAGGATTTTCGTGTATTTCAAGATTAATAAATTTTATTCCACATGAATTGCCTGTAAAGTTGCGTTTCTTGGATTTGAATATGTACACAATTGGAACGACAAATATGATCACGGGTTTTAAAGGCAAGCCAATTTTCATCAATTATATTATGACTTCGATTTTTTCCCCCCTTAGTCTGATGCAGAATTAATTTTCTGTAGTTATGAAATATTAGAAGTAAAGAAATCATCACCTTATGGCCCATTTGGTAACAAGGAATTAGAGGGAATCGCTCAGTTGAATTCAGCTGTTGAAATTCTTCAAGATCCAATAGAAGTGGGCAGATCATCCAACTTGAGGCAGCTTCTTTGTGAAAGGAGCAACCATTGTAGATCTGCAGTTGATGGCGAAGTCAACGGCCGACTGATGACGAGGAGGAAGACGATGGTCGCTTGAAAACAAGCTCGAAGTGCATTGGTTGAAATATAATGCAACGAGTGCATGTATGCCACTGCAAACATAAGGAGGCTGTAATTAGTAGGTACAAACCAAAAAGAGGTACTAGAAACAGAAATCACATCTACCACTACCACTAAAACTACAGTACCATACCTTTTTGAAGTGAATGGGAGCCATATATGTATCAAGTTGAAGTGGCGGGCACATCATTCAACTTGAGAGCATGCTTTTTCTTTAGATTGAATTTTTTTAATGTAATCTTGACATTCAGCTATGGGGCATACCCCACACTCTTTGATCTTTGCTTCTGTTATCATTTTGCCACCCGGCTTACGGAGTCTGAACTTAATTTCAACACGTGGACGATAAGTCTTGCTTTGAGCATCTCTTTCCTTTGATTCAATCTTCCTTTTTAGTTGTCGTAATGAATCTGGACGATACCAAAGAAAAACATGATCTGACGACGTCACCAAAAACGAGCTATCGTCAACCCTGCAAGCATATTGACTATCAACAAACCATCGGACCTCAATTTCTGTCCACTGTGGTAATTCAGAAACGACGGCGCCAAAAAACAATCTCCCATCCCAAGATCGTGGAATCGAAGAGAGATTCACAGTCATGGGATCCTCTTTAGTACTCTTAAACACGAACCACTTTGGAAGTCTTTCTCCTGGATATTCCAATCTAGCAAAGTCATAAATGGCCTTATTTATCTCAAGTAGCACTCTTGCCTCAGCAGCTTTGATTGCCCGTCGATTCAGCTTCTTGCAATTTGTGAATATAAAGCACGGATATGCCTTCTCTTTTCCTTCTTCACCTTCGTTTGTCAAAGGTGAATATTGTATGGTCTCAAGGGATGTGCAGTTAGCGGCATTCAATGTCAAGATAGAGGGAGGGAGCTCTAATAGACAACAAAGATTTTTACATCCAGACAGGTCAAGACTTGTCAGGCGTGGAAGATGTTTGATGCTTAGAGGCAAGGTCTGTAAATGACTCCCTGAGAGATTTAACTCAACTAATGATGACAGCGACCTGATTTCATTAGGAAGTTCAGATAATTCATTGCAATCCGGAAGCCATAGAACTTCCAAAGCACGCATCTTATCACAGTTGGACAGGAGACGTGATGCTAGCCCATTACACCGTCCAGCTTCAAGACGTCGAAGGTCACGCAGCTTAATCAATTTGTGAACACTTGTCACATTTCTGCAAATGCTTAGAGACAATGAACGAATTTTGCTGCGATGCCCACTTGATGAGCGCAACGCACCACTGATGGCAGTTCCTGAAAGGTCTAAATAGAACTCATCATTTTCTGAGGTCACTGAAAATTCCTCCAGACTTGAGCAACCACCTGCATCGAGCCGAATGAGAGATCGGAGATGGGTATCGCTTGTAAGGCTGGTAAGGGACTTGCAGAGGCGTAGCCATAAACCACGCAGGCTGTGGCGAGATAAAATAGATGGATGAACACTTTGCAATTTTGAACACAGATTGAGATTAACATGTTCAAGACGTGTGGCCTTGGAAAAATCTGGGAGTTCAATCAAGTCTTCTGATTGAGCGAGCGTAATTTTGATTAAGTTCGGAAGATTCTGTAAAAACATAAATTACATGGTAAGATTGGTGGCCAAAACCAAATTAAATTACTCATCTATTCCTTTTTATAAGGTTTCGCTGCCTGTTTTGGTGAGAAAATTTGTTGAAATTAGCTATTGTGAACAAATTTTACAACTTTTCATAATCTTAATCAATACTCCCTTCGATTGAAGATATCAAATATCTAAATCACATAACTTGAATAAAATTAGTTATAAATAATAAGTAATAAAAGAAAATGTAACTTATTTTCTTAAAACATGTTTGTTTATGAAGAGGATAAGTGAGAGAGAAAATATATAGAAGAAGAGATATGAGAGAATTAAAAAAAAAGAATTAGAAAGATATATAATTAATTAAAAGTAAAAATAAAAATGATGTATTTAATGATTAGGTAAATCCAAATTATAACTTATTAAAAAAAAAAAAAAGCTTCAAAGATTTGATGCTTATAGTTCAACAAAGATAGTAATCTTTACAAGTAAAGATCATAGAGCTTAGTGAGAGGGTGAAAGACGAAGGCATTTATTTAGAATGGGTTATCAATTTGTAAGAGATTTTATCTGGACCTCATAAAAAGGACCGAGGAGAGAGTACTTAATAAAGATTTTCCAACTGATGTATTAACAATATTTACTAAGGACAAAATATAAAATTCACCTGCACTCCATCCCAAAGTCTTGTCAAACTGCTGTGGGGCATTTCAAATTGAACAAGATTTTCAGCCTTGAATGTTGCTGGCAAGGACTCACAAGGGTATGCCATCCAACGCAATTTTATGAGTCCTTCTGGCAAAAAGTCTAATCCATCAGGGATTTCTACTTTGACTTCATCTCCATCATCGACTTTGCAACAAGAATAAAAATTAAGAATCTTTACGTTGGGCATTGAAAGAGAGGCTCCAGGACTTAAGCGCATCTCTCCAACTTTTGAAAGGTTCAGTCTTACACCTTCAATGGCTTTACTTCTCTAACAAATGGACAAAAATAATTTTAGTAATAAAAATATTATGCAAATTAAATAGGAATACTGAATTCAAAAAAAATTTATATAAAAAATATGACAAAATTTTGCTCTTACCTTTTTTGCCCCCAATATTTCAGATATTTCTTTAGGATCCCATAATCGACTGCGCTTTCTAAGATTTCTTGATGACCCATCACGAACAACCTGTCGACCCATTTCTCTTAGCAGATCGTGCATTGATATTCTCCCAAATTTATCAACTTGTAAAAGAGCTGCCTCTCTAAGTCTTTTCAATTCAGAACAGATTGAATAACCACGTCGTGCTTCTAACAAATCTTTTACCGCCTCAACACCATCAGTTAAAAGACATCCCTCAACATCATTATCACCAGTTAAAAGACATGCGATATCCAGGAAACTCTCTCTCTCTCCAGCATCAAGTCCTTCAAGACTTATTTGTAGGACTTCGTTAATTCGTTGATCAGGTAATTTTTGAAGCTTTTCTAACAGGCTTTCCCAAACTTCTTGATCGTTCTCATAAGGCAAGGAGGAACCTAAAACTTTTAGGGCCAATGGATTTCCATTTGCATACCTAGTCACTTTCTTTGCCAACCTTTCTAGATTTGGGTCAGGGATAGGGCAGTCTTTTCCAAAGGCATGTGAAGAGAAGAGTTTAAAAGCCCCACTAGAATCCAAACCCTTCAGTTCATATATAGCATCACGATCTACTTTAGTACCAAGGACTTGTTTATCTCTAGTTGTTATTAAGATTTTACTCCCTGGTTTAAACCAATCGCGTCTTCCAACCAAATTGTGTACTTGATCATAATTATCGACATCATCAAAAACAATGAAAACCTCTTTCCGTCTAAGTCTTGTCATGTCGTAAGAGCTAGTGTGAGGATTTTTATCCCCTAATAATGCCGAAATAAGATCTTTCTTCACAGCCTCTATGCCACGATTCTTTGACTTTTCTCCCACTTTTTCCACAAAGTAAGACCCTTCGTGATCGAAATGCCGCTTGTTATATAATGCTCTTGCAAGAGTTGTTTTGCCCAAGCCACCCATTCCCCAAATGCAAATGATTCGGACATCGTTGGACTCCGTGTCCAACAATGATTCTACATCTTTCATTCTCTCTTCAATTGCAACCAAGTCTTCTCCGTTATCTTCATTTGGATACCGCTTGCCCAACTTTTTTTTAACACTTTCCACTATTTCTTTAATTTTGTCTGCTTCATTAGATCTGCACACCATTGAAAGAGTAAAGATGCACCAATTTAATATCGCGTTATCTATTCAAAATTTTCAACTATCCCTAATGAAATGCAACTTCGAAGATTTGTCAATTTTGAAAATGTGTTCTTATTAATAGTTTTCTTGAGAAACATTACTCTTCATTCTTTATTATAAGAAATAATTATGAAGTATGTCATGTTTTTATAAGAAGTATTTAGAGGTTGCTCAAATTTTGTTTATCGATTTTTTATTTTACCCTATTTAATTACTCATATTTCTCATATTACTGCATTTAATTCCCACACATTCTATTTTTCACACTATTTTTCTTCCATAATGAGGGCATTTTTGACAAGAAGGTTATACTTTTTACCCATCCTCAACCTAATCTGGGTAATTGCCTATTATAAAAGGTAAGAGAGAGAGAGAGAGTACTAATATAAAATTTCAGCTTAATTTAACGGCTATGAATGCATCATAATGACCATAGTGAGACGGGGAAGTAGAAGAAAAATATTGTAGCAATAAAGTTGATGGGCCTAGTGGACTGGCCAAGCAAAGTGTATGTATATGAGATCCTATACTCTCATTATGATTATCGACTCCCATGAGATGCTCAAAGATTGATTTAATTTCGCCCCATGCATCATGGAAGAACATGGTAAGAGAAAGATCATAAGCATGTAGTTACCTATTGGTGATGGGGAAACCACATATACCAGCAGCTTCAGCGAGAGCCTCCCTCCACTTTTGCAGTTGTTGTATATCGATGTTTCTCTCGTGCTCATGTTCTTCAAATGCTTTCTTGTAACTCCTAGACTGCTTCCTCACACGTGAAGGATCTACTCTATAGAACACTGGCATAACACGGTGACCTTGATTTTTGTAGCACTCTAATATTTTTGTAAGCTCCTCCAAACACCACGTGGAAGATGCATAGTTTTCTGAGAAGATCACAAGGGACATAGTTGAATCTTCAATGGCTTTCTCAAGAGAGGGCCATACCTCATCTCCTTTCTCAATTCCGTCGTCAACTCGGTCGTCGATGAATGTTTCTATTCCGTTTCTGCGAAGAGCATCGCAAAGATGGCTGGTGAAAGTTCCGCGGATGTCCTCACCTCTAAAACTTATAAAAACATCATTTTTCTTTGGAGATCGAGAAGATGGAGCAGGGGATGACCCTGAAGCCATATATTAATTTGCTTTGATATGCAAAAGAGAGTTGGGACTCGTCTCAACCGGACGGTTGGACCGGTCTGACCGTCGACCGATATGTTTGACGGCTCGTTTCACGTGGATGGAACGTCTATGTAGTTGGGCCGTTTTAAGCCGGTCAGAACCGGTGTTTGAACCGAAAACCAGAGTTTAACCAGAAACTGTTCAAGTGTAATAAAACCGGACGGCTGGAAAAATGAGCCTGTGAGAAGAAGGGGATGAAGAAAAAAAAGTTGAGAGAAGGTGAGAAAGACCCATTCAAGTTATAGGAAATCTTACTACTAATAACAAATCAGAAGATCTACCTTTAATCACAGTCCCAAATCCATCTTTAAGCTCTAGATATCAGCAAAATGGAGAAACCATGCGAGGCGGCTTCAAAAACGCAGAGTCCAAGATGGCCACCTGAAATGCAACGGGAGAAGAGAGCAAGTAGGGTTACGTTTTGGCAGAGTTTCATTCCCTCGCCACGTGTCCCTTTTATTTGATTATAAAATTAATTTCACTGCAGTATCGTGTTGTCAAATTGTCACAACAAAGTTTACATTATCTTTTGCCTCCCCTAGGTCTGTATTTAATTTTATTTTTTTATCAAAAATTATATAACATTAATTTATTACTTAATATCTTAATAATTTGACATGTTTTTGTATTTTTGACACTTTGATATTATATTTTTTAGCCATATACCATTATATGTATATATAATATTATTTTTATTTAATTATTATGTTATTGGTCCGACCAAACGATTTAATCGTTTGAACCATGGTCTACTAATTTTTTTAATTCGACTTCTAGTCTAGTTTTTAAAATATTGGTTTTGGTTTGAAAAATATAAAACTGAACAAATAACCATTCAAAAAAGAGTAATAATATAAGAATATGTTGGCATTACATTTACAACGAAAAACCTCACATTTTTGTCCAGAGAAAAAGGAAAGTCTTATCATGGTTTTTCCAGTCAAAGTGAAGCCTTTCAATACAGCTGTAAATGTGGGCTGATCCGGATTGCGCGTGACGCTGAGAGCATGGAAACAACGTTGAAATAAGCGCAGAGAATCCGTACACAGTCGGATATATATATTTTTGTAGTATAAATGGGTGTTTGGATAGATACCAAACTATAGTTTCAGAAGCATTTTTAGAGTTTACGAAGTAAATATATAAAGAAGTTTACCTTATTTTACGGAAAAGTATTTCTGAAACCATGTTTGAAATCATTTACAAACATATTTTATATACATTAAAATAAAATTCTCTTATATTTATTTTATATTTTATAAATTATGATTAAAAAAACTTATTAATTATTCTAAACCCGCCTGTCATGTTTGCTTTTGCATTAGTACTAGTATTTTTCACGAATTCGTGGAACATGTTACGGCAGGATGTGCATTTAATTTAATATCTGAAAAAAGCAGCAGTAAGTTGATAAGGATGAATTTGGATTGGTTCTATTTTTCCTGCTGTAAAATAAATAATAATATTACTCCACCTCATTCAAAATATAAATAGAGATTTGTTTTTATCGTAAATATTAGTATAGAATTTTTCTATAAAAAATATTTTTCAATATAAATGATTTAAAATAACATTTTGAGAAAATTAATTAATTCAAATTTTATAAATGGTTACTTTAATTAACTTGTTTAATATATCTTAATTAATTATTTAGCCATTACATAACTTAGATTTAAGAATAGAAACAGTGTTTTTTCTGTCCACGCAAGCATCTTTGTGACCAGCGTGTAAGGAACAGAAACAGTATACACATGGAGCAAATTATTGAATAATTTTTTGCGCTAAGGTGGTCGAAATAAGATTTAATCCCACCACTTCTTGGATCCCCAAAAAAAAAATGCTCCGATCCTTAATATATGATCTAATTATTAAATTAATTTTGATCTTAAATATAAGACTTATTTTGCATATTCATCAATTTTTTTAAAATTATCCTTATGGATACTCGCTCAACTATAATCAAGTAGAAAAGGAAGAGAGAATATTAAAGAAGATGGTTATGATATTTTAAAAAAAATACGTCATATTTTTTATAATTAATTAATTTACCTAACTTTCTTAATATAATTAGCTTAGTTAAATAGGTCTTATATTAGAGACAAAAAGAGTATATTTTTATTGAACCATAGAATCCATTTGTCAAGAGAGTGCGAAATAATATCTAAAATAACTATCAAAGTAAAAAGCTTGGTTTTAGGAAATTTACTGCATTCAAGACGAAATATATTACACTTGAAGTCATTTTCATCATTTCACATTAGCAATTTATAACCCTTTTTTTTTTTATACGGGTCACAATTTAAATCATCATTTACTACACTATAAGCGGTACCAAGTTACCAACAACATTAAGGTTGTCAATGCAACTTTTGTTCATATCAGACTGAGGCTCTGTTTGGGTGACCCTCAAAACCATGGTTTGGGAGGTAAAACTATGGTTTTGGTGAGATGTCACCCAAACAGCATCAATTTTGAACCAATAATCTGAAACCATAGTTTCAGGAGAAGTGAATTCATTCTGCTTCTGGCTCAAATTGGAGAGATGATTGTGCCTGTTAGAGTAGATCTCAATAATAATATGACTTTAACATTTCTCAATTATTTTTTTATAAACATATTTAACCTTATATCTTATAAACATATATACACATATTAATTATTTATTAATTACATTATCTTATGTATTATTAATTATGTTGGTAAAAAATATATTATTAACAATTTTATTCCTTCAAATTTAAATATATCATAAAATTTATCTTTTATATAATTATCATATTAAATTATGTTTTTTTTAGTAATTTGTATATATAAAAAGTACTTTTGATAACAACTATCCAAATACTCTCACTTCTCAGAATCACTTTTTTACAAAATCTATTCTTCACAAAATCTATTCTTTTTAAAATCTATTCTTCAAAAGCTATTCTCCAAACTATAGTTTGGTTTTATCCAAACACACCATGAATGGAAAAGATTAGCACCAAATGAAAAACGGAGAGCAGAGAGAGAGAAAATTACTCAATGTTCAATCAAATATCCTAATTAGTTCGAGTCAGCGTATGTTACAGAACAAGTGGAGGACACGTGCAGCATCAGGAAAGAAAGCTTCCTTTGACTTTTGTACTGAGATCGTCAATCTGCCTATGAAAATGGAATCTCTTGGTTGGCTCAACGAACACGTATAGTTATTGGCTTCTCCGGGTTTCAAAATGCTTTCATGAGTAGGTTACTTCGTAACTTATGAAATTTTGAGTTTAAATTTTATTGCTGATATGGGATTTTTTTTTTATGGATAATCGGTAAGTATTTGTATATGTATTTTTTAAATTTGAAAACATATCCCAGTTTTGATGAGCCTTCGGTACGTAAAAAAGTGAAGCCTTAACAATGACGTATAACCTTTTTAATATTTTTACTATGTGATTTTGTTACAATAAATTTATTTTTTTAAAAAGGTTATTTAGTATATAAAAATATTAAAGTGAATTAATAATCCAAAATTGAGCAATATACTTGTGTTCTTTACGACGAATGAGATGGCAAAAAGCAAAGCTAACTTTTATAGGCTTATAGAATAAAAAGCGGGTCGCGTGCTGCTTCAGCTGAAACCAAGGTTTCAAGCTCAAAACTATGGTTTTTAAAAAAATAGGGGTGTTTGGCAAATTTTTTGCCAAACCAAAAAACCCAAACACCCTTAAACTCTCTTTAAGTAACCTATCATGGTAATAAAATATATTAAAGCTCAATGAGAAGTTTGACAACACAATTAACATGGTAGAAACTTTGTTTCTAGTCAATGTCTAAATACACAACATTAATCAGACTCATGTAATAGTATGTGGTCCGGAAATTAGAGAGCAATATGGAGCCGCGAAGAGAGCATGAAAGACATGGAAGAGATACTGTTGTGTATTTAGACATTGACTAGAAACAAAGTTTCTACCATGTTAATTGTGTTGTCAAACTTCTCATTGAGCTTTAATATATTTTATTACCATGATAGGTTACTTAAAGAGAGTTTAAATATACTTTAAAAAGTAGTGCTGCCTGATGCTATAACAGGAATTGGACAAAAATACTGAAATGTGTACTACCCACCAATCAAGATTGTGGATGATCAATATTAACGCTAAAGGTGATCGATATTTACATCTTTGGTTAATATTTATGTTAGTCCTGCGCTTGTCATCCCTAACTTTTGAATCTTTTTGCTAATTGACGTTGGACTTTAAGACAAAGGTCTATGTTCACAGCTTTTACTTAGTGTTCATGCTTGGAAAAACTGATTTGTCCGTTTAGGGTTTAATTAATATGTTCTCTATTTGCATAATCTCAGTTGCTCTTAATAAATTTAGCAGAGTTTTTCCTGATATAGAAATCGCCAACTTCCATGTACTGTATAATATTAACAACCAAAAGTGTGCATTTAAGATAGTTATTTGACTTGCAAGCTTGGTGAAGATATATGGAAGAATTCAATGAAATTATGTTGCATCCCATATATATTGTCAGGAAAATCTTGGCATAGTCTAAGGAACAGAAAAAGATGAGTTTAAGCTGGAAAAGAAAGAGAGAAAATTAAAAGAGGAGGTGGAAAATACAGCCGGAACAAGAATTAATCAAATAAGATGAAAAAAGAATCCAGCAAAAAGTGAAGAAATTGTATTGTACTTGCAGTCAGCAAATACATGACGGGAAAGAGTAATAAATAAGGAGGTAAATGATATGACCGGTCCACACTATTCTTCCCCATTAATATTTATTTTGTAGTACAAAATTTATATTATAAAATGAGTCTTAGATCAGAAGAATAACTGTTAAACTCAAGGGTCTGCAAATGTAGATTGTTAATGGATGGACTGGACAAAAAATGAAGAAAATTTTTCTAAATTCTTTGAAACACGGTTGGCAAGGAATTACAAGGATGCTTCTGGGCTTACCCCTGTGCGAGTCCCCCGACTTTCAGAACATATTAATCATGCATTGGAAAGTTCCGGAGGTATTTTGCAAATATCTATGGCAATTAATTGTTTTCTGAAAAAAATTAATTTTTATTACTTTAAAAATTTGTTATTTAGTTATTTAATTGTTGAGTAACAAAGAAGTGATGATTTTTTTTATTTAATTAGATATTGAAAATTCACCATCTTCTCAAATTGGTTCTCACTGTATTTTATTATCTAAGTTTAGAATTTGGCAGATAAATAAAGTGTAAGTGAAATATAAGGTGAGATCTCGTATCAAAAATAGAAATATAAGGTGAGATCATGAGATAATTCCACCATTTTAATTTTCACATTCTTAAGGGTTATATAAAGTTTAATTAGTATCTATGATCGACTATCTGGAAAACCATGTAAAATTTGTGCGGGTCTATAAATATGTGTGTGTGTGTGTTGTGCCATTGTGATTCTCTTTATTTTTTGATAATATCAATTTCTTACTTCAAAATACAGGGAAGAATTGTCAGTGTCACAGACCCACAGCTCTGAAACATAATAAACAGCAACAACAAAATGCTCTGTTCCATTGGATGGAGTTTAAAAACATAAATTTTTCTTTTCTTTATTTTCATTATTTTACCCCCAATTAAACTAAATCAATTAAAAATATTTAATTTATTTTTATAACATATCAAACGCAATTATTTTTTTGATAAAAAATATTTATATTTTCATTCGTATAATTATTCAGATTCTCATTCTTACCTGACTCATTTTTATAAACCAAAATAAACATAAATCAATCGTTCACATTGTGTGAAGAGTAGTCTCAGCCTTGTTTGGGGTAGAAAATCACCATTGCTCTCCTAATATAAAATTATCTAATTTATACATGCCAATAAGATAATTTTAACTAATTTATGTCTTGAAACTTCTTTCCATCTTTATACTCTTACCCCTAACTAGTACTCTTAATTTTCTTAACTTTACTTAGGCTAAGTCATTTTTCAAGCAAAAGTGAATATCAGGGAATTGCAAAGATATTCGCCATAACAAATCTATGCCTTGATGACCATTCCCTCAATTGCTTGGCCTCTACATCTAATGCATGCACTCGATTTTAGGAAGTTGTAACTATAAGTACATTAATTAATCAGTGTTGCATGTAGAAAAGAATTAACATTTTAAATTAACAAAGCAGTATATGAATCTCAGGAAAGCCAAGTGCAATTATTTTCATATCCCAGAAGGACAAAAAAAGAAAAAATTAGAAAACGATATGGACCAACATGCATGTGCATCCTATACGTTCCTTTTGGTCTCTTTCCTGAGAAAGAGACGACCAAGCCAATTGGAATGGTGTGACCACAAGGACCGGCCTATTGAGAAAAGATTCAAAAGGCAAAATCATTAAAGATGATATTTAAAGGGCAAAGTAATTAACTTTAGTATTTCAAGATTACAGTACATATAAATCTCCAAAGCAATCCACAGTTGCCAGCCACTGCCCATCAGAACTGGTAAACATTCTTATCCTGGGAGGCTCGTGTAGGAGGTAACTTCTCGTCTTGCTCCTAATCTATGAACAACCCCACACATACAGAGATAATGGCTCAGATTGTCCTTTCACTTTTGATAACCACATGCCAGCATGATTACTCGAAAATGAAATTAGAAGTTTATAGTACAAACATATATACGAATTTGGCTTCAAATATCCGAGAAGAATACAGAATGGCAATCAACAAATGATAAATAGGATAACAAAAATTAATATAGCTTTGGAACATCTGACTCGTGCAGCACAGAGCACAAAACACTACAGTTGAAAGAGGTTCACAAAAAGTGTAATCATCACATCATGCAAACAACCGCACTACTCAGTCAAGAGATGGACTATGGAGCAAGCATAAATAAGAAATCGCCGATCAAAGAAATGTAAAGAGGACACATTTTACAGAAAGTTACAATTGGAGGTTCACAAAACAATTTAAAGGGAAAAGACTTGTGCCAGCTACGATATATCCTTCGATCATGTCCAGCTACTATCAACCAAGAGGGATCTTGAGTAAAAATCATTGACTGAGCAAATGCCAGTTTACCAGGGAGTTTCCTGTCCCTAACACTCCATGTACTTTCCCAACTTCAGGCCTCTTCAATTCAAATAGACTGGGCTTCACATGAACAGAGTGTGCAAATAGCACACCTGAATTAGCAATGGTGCTGCAAATTATCTTCCGTGATGACTCGCTCTTAACTTGAACAAGCAGATCAGTTTCTGCAAAGCCTCCAGCTTTGGCATGTATAGCATCAGGGAAGAAACCTTCTTCTGGTTCTACAGAAATAATATTTGAAAAAAGAGAAGACTGGACTATAAGCATTGCTGATTCATTGAAGGCCGTTTTCAGCACTAATTGAATGGTTTTTCTCTTTGGTGCAGGGAAGACATCATGTGGAGAGAACTCAGTGAACCCCTTCACAGCATGTGCAAAAAGCTTGGTGTCATCACCTGCTGAAAAGATAAGATTTCATTCACATTCTTAGCAAGGGATATACGAATTGTCTCTAAATAAATGATTCGTGTGTAGGAGGCATCAATTTGAAAATTTTGTAACGCAGGGAAAGATGTTAAAATTTAAATGCATATGGTCTACATCTTTAGCAATGACCAAAATGAGGAAGGGAATCATGGACATAGAATATGCCCTTCATATTTCACTTGGTTCAAAAGAATGGGGGTTGGCGGTGATCAAACTAGTGAATAAATGGTCATAGAGGAGGCTTCAATGCCATGTCATGGACCACTTGATTCACAAAGTTATTAGGAGTTTCATTGATAAACATATCATCTCTAACAGCGACTACTGTCTGGGATTTGAAGTTTGCAGCTTGATAATCAGGTGGTCTGGAGCTGGCCATCAATATAATAGACAGGAATTACCAGAAGCGGCATTTAAATCTAGGATTTAGGAATATGTTATCCCATAATATATATTAGAATTTTTCTAGGTTTCTAGTATTCATGTTTGAGCTGCAATGAGATGTTTTTCCTGTTGCCTTAAACTTGCTTAGAGTGATCCAGGGAAATCATCCTAAGAATTATGAATATATTTCACCAACTAGCGCTAAAAATGAAGGTTTTAATGTTTCGACAAAAAAAACAAAACTATTGGATAATTATGCTGCTTTTTCTCCTTCATCGTTTGCAGTGAGATGCCCACATATTCATATCATGGCAGACATATATACAGGTGAAAAATGACCTAAAACTTTCACATATTCATATCATTAGCATTTGTACTCCAAGTCACACTTGTCCTAAAATTATATGGAATTCGTTTAATAGAAACATAGCAGAACACATGGAGAATCTATAGCAAGCCTCATAATTCAGGATAAGAAATCCAACCACTGACCTCAGGATTTGAGACCCCAGGATTTCATGATTTGGACGTAGGTCTAGAGTTTAATTTAATTTCTTAACAATAAATTTCTCTTGGTATAACAAAAGGCCATTTATCCTAAAGGGACCTAACAATGATAAAATCCAACTCCTTTTACCATAAAAGAGTGAATAAAAAATTAAATAAATATTCTTATCACTATTTCTCTTTTAAGGATTTTCATATATTTAAAGGTTAATAAATATTATTCCACATGAGTTGCCTCTAACGTTGCATTTCTTGGATTTGTATTTGTACACAATTGGAACGACAAATATGATCACGGGTTTTAAAGGTAAGCAGATTTTCATCTATCATATTATAACTTTGATGTTTTGCAATGGTTCCTTGTTATTATTTTTTAATCTCATAAAATCACACATAAATATCTAAGTTTCTTACTATATTTTAATCTATCTTTTTCTCTTTCATTTACAATAAAACAATTTCAATGATATCATCCGTGTATTATTCTCAGTGATCAAAATTGAAAGCATGCAGGAGAGCTTGCCTGCACTTAGTGAACCTGTAGCTTCTTGTGCTCTGCACTTCGTGATCTTATATTTGCAAGCTCTTTCGATGGCTTCCTCAAGGTCAAGCTCCATATATTTCTCTGATGATCAGAGAAGAAGCAGCAATAAGGTAAATGGAGACAAAATATAGGAGGGAAATTCACACTTATGAATTGATATATACGAGAATTCTTTCTTCTTTCTTAATCTGATGCATAATTAACTTTCTGTAATTATGGAATATTTGAAGTAAGAAATCATCACCTTATGGCCCATTTGGTGGCAAGGAATTGGAGGGAATCGCTCAGTTCAATCCAGCTGTTGAAATTCTTCAAGATCCAATAGAAGTGGGCAGATCATCCAACTTGAGACAGCTTCTTTGTGAAAGGGGCAACCAAGCCCCATTGTAGATTTGTAGTTGATGGCGAAGTCAGCGGCTGACTGATGACGAGGAGGAAGACGATGGTCGCTTGAAAACAAACTCGACGTGCATTGGTTGAAAGATAATACAACCAGTGCATGTATGCCACTGCAAACATAAGGAGGCTGTAATCAGTAGGTACAAACCAAAAAGAGGTACTAGGAACAGAAATCATATCTACCACTACCACTAAAACCACAGTACCATACATTTTTGAAGTGAATGGGAGCCATATATGTATCAAGTTGAAGTGGCGGGCGCATCATTCAACTTGAGAGCTTTAATGCCCTTTCTTTAGATTGAATTTTTTTAATGTAATTTTGACATTCAGCTATGGGGCACACCCCACACTCTTTGATCTGTGCTTCTGCTATCATTCTGCCATACAGCTTACGGAGTCTGAATTTAATATCAACATATGGACGATAAGTCCTACTTTGAGCATCTCTTTCCTTTTCTTCAATCTTCCTTTTTAGTTGTCGTAATGAATCTAGACGATACCAAACACAAACATGATCTGACGACGTATGCTTAATCACCAAAAACGAGCTGTCTTCAACCCTGCAGGCATATTGACCATCAACAAACCATCTGACCTCAATGTCTGTCCCCTTTTCAGAAACGACGGCGCCAAAAAAGAATCTCCCATCCCAAGGTCGTGGAATCGAACTGAGATTCACAGTCATGGGATCCTCTTCATTACTCTTAAACTTGAACCACTTTGGAAGTCTTACCCTTGGATATTCCAATCTAGCAAAGCCATAAATGGCTTTATTTATCTCAACTAGCGCTCTTGCCTCGCAGCTTTGATTGCCCGTCGATTCAGCTTCTTGCAATTTGTGAATACAAAGACATGCCTTATCTTTTCCTTCTTCACCTTCGTTCGTCAAAGGTAAATATTGTATAGTCTTAAGGGATATGCAGTTAGCGGCATACAATTCCAGGATAGAGGGAGGGAGGTCCGATAGAGAATCAAGCCTTTTACATCCATCCAGTTGAAGACGTTGCAGGCGTGAAAGATGTTTGATGCGTGAAGGCAAGGTCTGTACACGAGTCCGTGAGAGATTTAACTCACGTAATGATGACAGCAACCTGATGTCATTAGGAAGTTTAGATAATTCATTGCAATGCGGAAGCCATAGAACTCCCAAAGCACGCATCTTATCACACTTGGACAGGAGACGTGATGCTAGCTCATTACACCCTCCAGCTTCAAGACGTCGAAGGTCACGCAGCTGGATCAATTTGTGAACACTTGTCACATTTCTGCAATTTTCTAGAGACAATGAACGAATTTTGCTGCGACACTAAACTGACGAGCACAACTTGCCACTGATGGCTGTTCCTGAAAGGTCTAAATCGAACTCTTCCTTTTCTGAGGTCACTGAAAATCCCTCCAGACTTGAGCAACCACATGCATAGAGCCGAGTGAGAGATCGGAGATGGGTATCGCTTGTAAGGCTGGTAAGGGAGTTGCAATCGATTAGCCATAAACCACACAGGCCGTGGGGAGATAAAATAGATAGATGAACACTACGTAATTTTGAATACCCATTGAGATCAACATGTTCAAGACGCGTGGCCTTGGAAAAATCTGGGAGTTCAATCAAGTCTTCTGATCCCGCAAGCGTGATTTTGGTTAAGTTCGGAAGATTATGTAAAAACATAAATTACATGATAAGATTGGTGGCCAAAACTAAATTAAATTACTCATCTATTTCTTTTTATAAGGTTTCGCTACCTGTTTTGCTGAGAAAATTAGTTGAAACTGGCTATTGTCAACGAGTAATCTTTATAAGTAAAGGTCATGAAACTTAGTGTGACCGTGAAAGACGAAGCCATTGTTATAGAATGGGTTATCAACATTTCATTGAATTTTGTAAGAGATTTGATCTGGACCTTTATAAACAGGACCGAGGAGAAAGTACTTAATAAAGATTTTTCCAACTGATGTACTAACAACATTTCCTAAGAAAAAAAATATAAAATTCACCTGCATCCCATCTCAAAGTCTTGTCAAACTGCTGTAGGGCATTTCAAATTGAACAAGATTTTCGGCCTTGAATGATGCTGGCAAGGATTTTAAAGGGTATCCCATCCAACGGAATTTTATGAGTCCTTCTGGCAAAAAATCTATACCATCAGGAATTTCTACAGCGATTTCAACCCCATCGCAATTGAGGAAAAAATAAAAATTAAGAATCTTTAGGTTGGGCATTGAGCTAAAGGCTCCAGGACTTGAGCGCATCTCTCTAACTTCTCGAAGGTTCAGTCTTACACCTTCAATGGCTTTACTTCTCTAACAAATGGAAAAAATAATTTTAGTAATAAAAATATAAAAATATTATGTAAATTAAATAGGAATACTGAATTCAAAAAAAATTTTATATAGAAAATATGAAGAAATTTTACTCTTACCGCTTTTCCCCTCAATATTTCATATATTTCCTTAGGATCCCACAATCGACTGCGCTTTCTAAGATGCTTTGGTGACTCATCACGAACAACCTGTCGACCCATTTCTCTCAGTAGATCGTGCATTGATATTCTCCCAAATTCATCAACTTCTAAAAGAGCTGTCTCTCTAAGTCTTTTCAACTCAGAATAGATTGAATAACCACGTCGGGTTTTTAACAAATCTCTTACGGCCTCAACATCCTCAATTGAAAGACATCCCTTAAAATCATTATCACCGTTAACATCATAATCAATAGTTAAAAGACATGTGATATCCAAGAAACTCTCTCTCTCCCTCTCTTCCCATCATCAAGTCCTTCAAGACTTATTTTTAGGACTTCGTTGGTTTGTGGATCAGGTAATTTTTGAAGTTTTTCCAATCGGCTTTCCCAAACATTTTGATCTCTCTCATCAGACAAGGAGGAACCTAAAACTTTCAGGGCCAATGGATTTCCATTTGCATACCTAGTCACTTTCTTTGCCAACCTTTCTCGATTTGGGTCAGGGATAGGGCAGTCTTTTCCAAAGGCATGTGAAGAGAAAAGTTGAAACGCCTCATTAGAAGCTAAACCCTTTAGCTCATATATATCATCACGATTTACTTTAGTACCAAGGACTAGTGTATCTCTAGTAGTTATTAAGATTTTACTCCCTGGTTTAAACCAATCGCGCCTTCCAACCAAATTGTTCACTTGATCATAATTATCAACATCATCAAAAACAGTGAAAACTTCTTTCCGTCCTAGTCTCATCATGTCATAAGAGCTAGTGTGAGGATTTTTATCCCCTAATAATGCCGAAATAAGTTCTTTCTTCACATACTCTGTTCCACGATTCTTTGACTTTTCTCCCACTCTTTCCACAAAGACAGACCCGTCGTATTCAGAATGCCGCTTGTTATACAATGCTCTTGCAAGAGTTGTTTTGCCCAAACCGCCCATCCCTCAAATACGTATAATTCGGACGTCGTTGGACCCCTTGTCCAGCAACGATTCTACATCTTTCATTCTCTCTTCATTTCCAATCAAGTCTTCTCCATTATCTTCACTTGGATACTGCTTGCGCAACTCTTTTTTAACACGTTCCACTATTTCTTTAATTTGGTCTGCTTCATTATCTCTGCACGCCATTGAAAAAGTAAAGATGCACCAAATTTAATATGGCGTTATCTATTCAAAATTTTTTTAACGATTCCCAATTAAATGCAACTTTGAAGATTTGTCAATTTCGAAAACGTGTTCTTGTTAATAGTTTTCTTGAGAAACATTACTCCCCTGTTTTTTATTATAAGAAATAATTATGAAGTATGTCATGTTTTTATAAGAGGCATTTAGAAGTTGTCTCAAATTTTGTTTATTAATTTTTTATTTTACCATATTTAATTACTTATATTACTCAAAAGGTTGCTTGGCTTGTTGGTTGCAAACCTTTTAGTGTGCTAAGGGGTCATGAGTTCAAACCTTCCCTTAGCCACTTTGTTTTAAACAAAAAAAATTCCAGCCACCGGAGGCTGGTTCCGGCCGGACCCCCGACGGCGGCCACCTAAGCACCGGTGGCTGGAACAATAACTCTGGTAAATATTTATTTTTTAATAAAATAAAAAGAGAGGGGTATTATTGTAATCTCACTCTAAATTTTAATTTCAATTTGGTCCATTGGTCCTGCAGTGAGGTTTCAAAAAGTTTTAGGGGCTTTTTGACATTAATTGCGTTCTGCGGTTCTTCAGTGCAATTCTCCCTTTAAACAACTTTTTTACAATTTCATTAAAAGTGTAGTAAATTTTGCCTACTTGGTAAAATAAAAAAAAAACAAAGAGAGAGAAAATTTTGCCTATGATGGCCTAGTAAATTCCCTGAAACGTACATGGCATATCATATGAACAGCCCTAAGTGTGGTATTGATAAAAAGTGTTGTGATTTGCTGACGTGAAATGATGGACTCGCTTTAAGTGCAGTAAACTTCGCCTCTAGTGTGGTAAATTTCTTAAAATAGGATCGTTTGCTTTGATAATTATTTTATACTCCTTTTGTCTTGAATAAAAAACTTATTTTATAATATAAATTATATTACAAAATAAGTCTAAATAAAAAACTTATGTTATAAGATAAATTATATTACAAAATAAATCTTAAAAAGAGTATCACTTTAACAAATGGGTTTGATGGTTGAGCCATCACATGACTTTATAGAATCTAAAGGGCTCAACTCCCAATGATTTAGATTATTGCAAATGAAAGGCGCAAGCAATCACAGAACTCGTGGAACACGTTGCAGCAGGGGTGAATTAATGTGGAGATAAATTTATAAGGATAAATTTTCTTTGTGTAGATTTTTCTGGCGTAAAATAATATTACTCCCTCCCAGATTTATTTTGATTTAACACCTTGTTTTTCCAAATTTATAAATGTTTTTCCTCAAAATCTTCATATTGATTATTGCAAAAAAATTTAATTAAAAAGTAGTTAATGATTAAAACCACTTCAAAAATATGAATTAATCTATGTTTTACACAATTAATAGTTAATTTAAACAAACAGGGCCGTGCATTTCAAAGAAACGGGGTCCTAGGAAGTTGGAATTTTGCTGTGCTATTATGAGCGGGTGAAAAAGAAATTAACCCGGACGCACATCACGTGCAGAGCAAATTAAATTATTGAATAAGGACAGATGCGTGCAAATACAGGAAAGCAAATAAACCAATGCAAATAAACATATTATTTATCAAACTGATTTTTTTATATAAAAAATAATCTAAATATAAGTTATATTACTGACTTTTATCCTAATCCAAATAAGTATACCTTTCTAATTTGCGTTTCTACTCCTTTTCTTGAGTTCTGGCATGTGTTCTCGCTTTTGAGAAATATAAAATTGGACAAATAATTATCCTCTTCAAAAAATAGTACTACTACTCCGATTCTAAACATAAGATCCATTTTATAGTGTAATTTATACTATAAAAAAATAAATTATACTATAAGATAATTATTATATTTAGAACCGAAAGAGTAATATATAATAATATTTTGGCATTACATTTACAATGAAAGTCCTCAGCTATTTGTCCAAAAAAATGAAAGTCTTATTATGCCTTTTGAGTCAAAATAAAGCCCTTGTAGGCTTTAGCGGTAAGACAAGTGACAAACCTCGGGAGGAGTCTAAACCCTTGTTTGATTTCTTTTTGTTTTTTTTCTTTCAGTTTCAGCAACCAAAAAAAGAATTCTTGTTTGAGTGAGGTGAAACTCAAAAAGCAAATCAATAAACAAAGATGGTGTGAGCAATAAATACGGAACAGAGTACGTAATGGAAAATTGTGCAGATACAGCTCTAAGTGTCGGCAGATACGGATTGCGCGTGACACCGAAAGCAGTGAAACAACAGTGAAATAAGCACAGAGAATCCGCATGCAATCGAAAATCATTTATAAAAATATTGTGCATAAACTGAGATAAACTTTTTTATATATATAATTTATATTTTATAAATCATAATTAAGAAGCTCCGATGTGCAAAAGAGATAAAATTACATATTTCATGTTTTGTAAGTTAAATTAAAAAGTTGTTTATAAACCATTTCAAATTAATCTTATATTCTTTTTGTTCTAAATATACAATTCGTTTTATAATATAATTTATCTTATAAAATTAATTTTATATTTAGAATTAGATGAGCATATTTAGAAACAAGAGAAGGATGATAACTATTGATTATAAAAAAGAGCGGAGGGAGTAGTATTTTATATTCTGTAAATCATAATTAAAAACTTTTAGCATGCAAAAGATATAAAATTACTTATTTTATATTTTATAAATCAAATTAAAAAATTATTTATAAACCATTTCAAATTAACTTTATATATATTTTCTTTTGCATTGCTACCATTACTTTTTGCGAACTCGAGGAACACGTCACAGCAGCATGTGCATTTATCGTCTGGTCAAATGCGGAGATAAATTGATAAGGGTGAATTTTCATTGTGTAGATTTTTCTGGTGTAAAATAATATTATTCCCTCCCAGATTTATTTTGATCTAGCACTTTATTTTCCCCAATTGATCAATTGTTTTCCTCAAAATCTTCATATTAATTATAACAGAAAGTTTCATTAAAAAGTAGTTAATGATTAAAAAAACACTTTATAAATATAAATTAATATATGTTTTTCAGAAATAATACTACTTCTGATCCTTAATATAAGAACTAGTTTGACTTCTATTTTAATTCTAAATATAAAAACCTGATAACATGTTTTGTCTCGTGTATTTATTTATTTATTTCAAAATAATCCTTATAATAATAATAGTTATAGATACTATACTTTATTAGTAAAAAATACTTTAAAAAAATAATATTTATTTATTATAAATAATTAATATAACTAATTTTTTTAATTTATTTAAATTAGTTAGTTGATGCCTTAAAGGTTTTTATCTGGGCAAACTGATATGATTAACATTACTTTAATCTATTTTAAATTTTATTTTTTTCTCCTCTTTTTTATTATTTCCAAGGCTTCTCACGATTTGCTATGTCTGAACATTAATTCAAATCACATCACTATCTCTCGTATCTCAATTGTTTTCTTTCCTTCTCTTTCTTCTTTCTCTGTTCCTTTTCCCTTTCTTTTTTATTTTGGATTTCCCTTTTTTCCTTCATCATTTTCATACCGTCATAGTCCAGAGCTTCTTGCCTTTGTTTCAGAGACGCTTGGAAGGTCAGAAAAAAGTGAATAGATTGAGATCAACTGACTTGTAGCTTCAAAGGATGAAAAAAGGTGAACTTGTAGGGCCAGAAGAAGACGGTGACATTTCTTTCTTCTTCTTCTTCTCTCTCAGTTTCTTGTTTATTTTTTTAATCCACCGGGTTAGTTCCCCAAACCGAACGAGTTGTCCGGTTTATGCCTGGTTCATACTGGGTTAGGACGGTTCGTATTGGTTCAAAATTTTTTCTGTTTAAGTGACGAACCAGACCGGATAAGTGGTCAGTTCACCGGTTTTCAGTCTGAACCGGTCTGAATTCTGATCCCAAATATTCGTCTTTGGCCATTTTATAACCATGTTAACTAATCATCCAAATACACATATTACTCCCTCAATCTCTTATATAAGCAACCTTGAATCTATTATGTACTCTTTTGGTTCTATTTATAAAGTAGAAAAGACATTTTTCGGTCGTATTTATAGGACACTAAAAGAAATTTTTTATATAAAGGTACAATTTTACCCTTCATTTATTATTGCGTTGATTTTGTTTATTGCGATATGATGTATATTAAATAGGGATAAAGTTAAAAAGTTGCTAAATTTTAAATGAAAATTAATAAATTTTAAGGTTTTTCTTAGTCCATGTGAAACATGTTGAAAGTAAATTATAAATAAGTATATCAAAAAATAAGTTAAAGACAATAAATGAGTAAAAAAATTAAAAGTTATTTATCCAAAATATCCTTATTTATTAGGGAGATCGAGAAAGATTATATTCCTTTGGTCATAAATATAATACCCATTTTGTAGTGTAAATTGCACTATAAAATGAGTCTTATATTTAGAACCAAAGGAGTAAGAAAGAGAATAAAAAACTATTATAATAAAAAAAATTATAAAAAAGAGAGAATGTGAATGGAGAGAGATGATAGTTTGAAAAATGAGATAATAAATATATTAGGTATTAGAATAAGTAATTAATAGAGATAAACTAGAAAATTTGTTATAAAAATTTAAGACAACTTGTAAATATTGTTCATATTTAAGAACAAAAAAGTGATTGTAGTTATTGCTTATAAAGAGGGACGGAGGGAGTATTTATCAAACTGATTTTTATATAAAAACTAATTCAAATATAAATTACATCACTGACTTTTATCCTTATCCGAATAAGTACAAGAAAACGACCAAATTTAATTAGCTTGTGGTGTTTTTTTTTTCCTGTTCTATCATGAGATTAAATATGGGCTTGTTTGTATATATTAGCGTTAAATTGTAACATAACTATCGTTTTTTCCCCAAAAAAACAAAAGGAAATGATTCAAATTTATTTTAATGACGTTGAAGATATCATATATGAGGGTGGTGGGATGTTCACAATGGTAGCCCCACCGAGAATGAGGAGTGTGGAAAATAAGTCGGCACGCATGCAAGTTCTTAATGATTACGCATGCAAGTTTTTGAAAGAGCGCAATTTGTGTTGAAATCAAAGAGTATTGAAGGCGGATAATAATCTAAAATGAAACTCATCTTTTGCTTCTGTTTTTGGTACAATATTATGCATATATAAAGATAGGGTCTAAAAATTTATTTCATATGTCCAACATTTCTTAGAGTATGGGATATAGCTGTAATTGGTTTCCGGGTGACTTCCGAAGAGCTTTAATGCATGGCTAGGAAATTACCTTGAGACTTTCTCCCAAATTTCTCTAAAGGCCTTCACCCAAAAGCTTAATCAAAAAATTATAAATGATTCAAATTTAATAAATGCATGACGGCCAATTATATATACCTATTCTACTCTTAAGTTGAAATTAGTCACGCATCACAAAAATGGAAGATATAATAAAGAGGCACGAATACAAGTTCTTCGAGGTCCTATGTGAAGAGTTTTCAAGAAAATTATAGTCCATACCAAATGAAGGGTGACTTCAGTTTGCGTATACTGTACTATTCTCAAGAAGATTTAAATAAGTACTATTTTATTTTTTATTTATAATTACTTTTGATATGTTTAACTGAAACTAAATAAACCATCATGTAACATCCTAATTTTCATTTCCTTAAGATTTAAGTAAATTTTTATTAAGATAGAACCAATAGAGGTTAAATATGTATATATAAGCAATTAAAATAATTAAAATCATATGTAAATGTGTTTACGTATAAACACACACATATATGAATGAATAAATAAATAAATAAATACTAATATTAAAAGTCTTACATTGACTAAATGATGGGAAGGTAGATAAAATACCAATTTGTTCAACATTGGATCAAGTCAAAATTTAGGGAATCTATTTGTTACATCTAGGAGATTAAATTCAATGATGGGATTAATAATTAGACTCCTATAGTTAGAATAACTTAACTCATATTAGATCTGTTTGTTTGAGTTCTTTGGGGATAGAACATGTATCATAAATTTGGAGTTTTTCACCTAGGTTGTAAATTGGGTGATTCTAATCATAAAATTTAACAATACTCTAAGTTAAAAGAACCTAGGAATTGAAACTAAATTCTTATATATTTGTTCTTACTCCAAACCTTAGAAAATGCTTTTCAAGCTAGAATTCTGAACCATTAAAGGTCTTAGACGGGAAGTTAGAGGCTAAACTTTGTGAGTAGTTTATTCTAATACTGTAAAAATAATATTTTAATTTCATTTGTAGATATAAACCCTATTTTGACATTTAGACAAAATATTTCACAATTTCATTAGAAGTGTAGTAAATTTCGCCCATGATGTGGTAAATTCCCTATAACATCGCACATCATGTGAACAGTATTAAGTGTGGAACTGATAAAAAGTGTTGTGATTTGCTTATGTAAAATGATGAATCTCGCTTCAAGTGCAGTAAATTCCGCCTCTAGTGTGGTAAATTTCTTAAAATAGGATCATTTACTTTGATAAATTATTTTATATCACTTTAACAAATGGATTTGATGGTTGAACGATCACATGACTTTATAGAATCTAAACGGGTCAAATCCCAATGATTTAGATGATTGTCAATGAAAGGAGTAAGCAACCACAGAGCTCGTGGAACACGTTGCAGCAGGGGTGAATTAATGTGGAGATAAATTGATAAGGATGAACTTTCATTTTGTAGATTCTTCTGGTGTAAAATAATAATACTACTACTACTTCCCAGATTTATTTTGATTTAACACCTTGTTTTCCCAAAATTATAAATGTTTTTCCTCAAAATCTTCATATTGATTATAACAAAAAAATTTAATTAAAAAGTAGGTAATGATTAAAAAACACTTTAAAATATAAATGAATCTATGTTTTACTTTTACATAATTAATACTCCTCTGGTCCTTAATATAAGACCCATTTAACTAATTTGATTAGATTAAGAAAGTTAGGTAAGTTAGTTAATTATAAGAAAAATGATACATTTTTCCTGAAATATCATAATTATCTTTTTTAATACCCCTCTCCCTCTTCTACTTGATTATAGTTAAGGAATATCCATAGGAGTAATTTAGAAAAAAAATTGATAAATATAAGAAATGGGTATTATATTTAGAATCAAAACTAACTCAAAAATTAGATCTTATATTAAAGATTGGGAGAATAATTAATTTAAACAAACAGGGCCATGCGTGTCAAAGAAAGGAGGTCCTACGAAGTTGGAATTTTGCCGTGCTGTTATGAGTGGGTAAAAAAGAAATTAACCCGGACGAACATCACATGCACAGCAAATTAAACCATTGAGTAAGGACAAATGCATGCAGATACGGCAAAAAAATAAAGCAACCAATGTCAGTCCAAAAAAGTAAATAAATAAATAAAGCCACCTATGCATGTTAATTAAAGCTACTTTTGACTTTTGACTCCAAAAAAGAAAAAGCTACTTTTGACTCGTCAGTCACAGAATCTCTTTGTCGGCTTTTTAAGCATACGATTCACGTTGTGTTTAGGATCATATAACTATCTCTTTTCCCCCCAAAAAAAAAGGGAAAATTACAGATAAAGAAACTCCAAAATGTGAAATGTCAATTTGGAAAGCTAAAAAAATATAATTACTCATAGGAAAGTTCTTCCCAAATTGAAATTTTAAAATTCAGTGAAATAACAAAAATACCCTTTTGTTTTTTTTTTTAAAAAAACCCAGCCCCTCATCGGTGGCAGGCGATCGGCGACCACCGTCGGCGACTGGCCTCCGGCGACCGCCGACCGCCTCTGGCCACCGCTGCCGGCCACTGGTGTGGTGGCTGCCAGTGAAGGATTTTTGTAACAAGATTTTTTTTTTTTGGAATGGGATAATATTGGTTCAAAGTGACGGGGGTGGGATTTGATGCCACAACCCCTTGGCCACTTGGACCAACAAAAGGGAAAATGGCCATTGGGCTATCAAAGATTTCTTAACCTTATAATACAAGCAAAAATATATGTTAACTCTTTTACTATGACTCCAGCTCGTGACAACAATTTATCTGAGGATGACAAGTCTTAATTGAGAAATAACAAGTCTAAATTTGATATTAACAAAGCAACTTTTCCTTATACATAACAAATAGCAGCATGTGCATTAATTAAAAATGATCATAATTTATTTAAAAATGACACGTCTTTACTATAAAATGGCAAGTCTAAAATTGATATTAACAAGACAACTTTTCCTTATACATAACAAGAAATAGCATTTACGTTAATTAAAAATGACTATAATTTATTTGAAAATAACACGTCTTTACTGGAAAATGATAAGTCTAAACTTGATATTAACAAGACAACTTTTCCTTATACATAACAAGAAATACCGAATAAATTGTTGTTATTTTTCAACAAAGACGTGTCATTTTTAAATAAATTATGATCATTTTTAATTAATGCACATGCTGCTATTTGTTATGTATAAGGAAAAGTTGCTTTGTTAATATCAAATTTAGACTTGTTATTTCTCAATTAAGACTTGTCATCCTCAGATAAATTGTTGTCACGAGTTGGAGTCATAGTAAAAGAGTTAACTTATATTTTTGTTTACATTATAAGGTTAAGAAATCTTTGATGACCCAATGGCCATCCTGTTGTTGGTCCAAATGGCCAAAGGATTGTGGGATCAAATTCCACCCACGCCACTTTGAACCAATATTATCCTATTCCCAAAAAAAAAAAAATCTTGTCACAAAAATCCTTCACCGGCAGCTACCACACTGGTTGCCGGCGCTGGTGGCCAAAGGCGGTCGGCGGCCGCCGGTGAGGGGCTGGGTTTTTTTTTTAAAAAAAAAGAACAAAGGGCATTTTTGTCATTTCACTTAATTTCAAAATTCCAATTTAGGAAGGACTTCCCTATGGGTAATTACATTTCCTTAGCTTCCCAAATTAGCACTTCACATTTTGAAGCTTCTTTATCTGTCATTTTCCCAAAAAAAAAAATGATGCGAATTTATTTTTAATGACGTTGAAGATATTTTTTTACATATATGAGGGTAGTGGGTATGCATACGGAGTAATTATTACAATGGTCTTCCGGAGAGTTTTAATGCATGATTAGGAAATCAATTACCTTCAGACTTTCTCCCAAATTTCTCAAAAGGTTTTCACCCAAAGCTTAATCAAAAAAATAGAAATGCTTCAAATTTAATAAATGCATGATGGGCAATTATATATACCTATTCTACTCTGACGTTGAAATTAGTCACGCATCACACATAGGGAAAACATAATAAGGAGGCACGAATACAAGTTCTTCAAGATCATATGGGAAGAATTTTCAAAGAAAATTATAGTTGATACAAAATGAAGGGTGACTTTAGTTTGCGTACACTATACTATTCTCAACAAGATTTAAATAATTCCTATTTTATTTTTATTTATAAATTATTTTTAATATTTTTAACTGAAACTAAACAAAACCTTAAAACTCATTAATTCTATTTTAAATTAAATAAGTTTTCAACTTGACCACCATCAAACGTAAATAGTTTAAAAATTAAATAACACGTACGAACATTTAATGAAGGATAAAAAGAAGAAATTATAAGGAAAAAAAATTAATAACACGCCTTATAATTAGGGTTGGAAAAGAGTTAGGACTCTTTTTTGATTCAGATCTAAGAATTATATGCATGCAACAGGAAATAAACAGGGCCTATGGGAATTATACCATGGGGGAAGATAATTAAGGTGGTCTTGGAGTTGATTCAGGCAACCAAGTCAATGGAATTATGTCGCCGAAACTTCATGGAATGGAACGCACCATTTAGGCCTCCTTCAAGTTACTAATTAAAACTTTCTTTCTTTTTTTTGATGTTCTCAATCTGAACACTGTGGGAAAAAAAAAAAACTGTCCAATTAATATCTTTCTGATTTTGAACATCTCTGGTTTTTTTTTTTTTTTTGCCAACAATTATGATTCTCATACCTCGATACTTTGTGATTAAGATTTAGGGAAAACTAATTCATAAATCTTTATAGTTACTTATTTTTAATCAGGCTTTCGTAATTTTTTTTATTAGGTTCTTACCTTTTTAAAAAAAAATTATAGGTATTAATTGGTTCCCGTACTTACAAGTTAATTTGTAAGAGAAATAAGGTTAGTAATTAATGACATTATCCTCATTCAGCATATACTTGGATTAATTAAATTTGTCACATAGATGTAAATAAAATCAAAATCAACCAAATTATACATTAAATATAAATGTATGGAGACGACTTTATGGATAATAATATCTTATTATGTTAGTAACAAATCAATAAATTTATTTCATCATTTTATCTTTAAAAATCCTTTTTTATTTTATATTTTGTGGCAGAATCCATACCAGTTATATATGAGATTAGAAACTAATGCCCATAATTAAAAAACCTATCCGGACAAAAAAGTGCAAAGATCTAATTAAAAAATAAGGTGAAGTTACATGAACTTAGGGACTAAGACACGAAACTAAGATTAAAACAAATCTGAATACGGAGACTTATATTTAAGAAAGGAATAGTATAGTCAAACACGAGACTCTAGCTTATCATTTATTGAAGAAAATATATTATTGTAACCTGTAATGCAAAGAAAGTGTAATGTTTTGGTTGTTTGGTTGAAGGAACAAATGAAATTGAAGTGAGGGAATAATTTTGAAAACGCATGGTTCCTTTTCAGGTTCAATTAATCTCTCACTGCTTGCCCTGTCCCGCTAATTTCGTTATATTATGATGTATCTGCATGGGCATCCACTTTGAATTTGATTACTCAAGAAGCCATAAGCCTGAAAATATGAGATGGAGAACCACGAGCACATGCAGAATATAATGTGACGCGTGTTGTGAATAGAGCGACCAAAGTACGAATACCCTATTTTGAAAATAAGAAGCGGAAGATTAAGAGCTTGTTTAGTTTCTTATTTTCAAAACAATTTTTTGTTTTTAAAAATGAGAAAACCAAAAAAAAAAATTTGCTTGACAATTTGTTTTTAGTTGGTTGTTTAAAAAAAACAGTAATATTTTTTTAAAAAGCAAAAAAAATAAAACAACTTCTAGATTTTTTCTGTTTTTGTTTTTGTATTTTTGTATTTTTTTTATTTTGAAATATTGGGAAAACATTCTTTTCTTCATATCTACCCCCGACATGTATCACTGTTAGTGACGGTCACCACTTGCCAAATATGATTTTTTTTTGTATTTTTTAAAATAATTATCCAAACAAATTTTTTGCTTTTTTATTCTCAAAAATTGTTTTTAAAAAACAGTTTTATAAATTTTTTGGGAAAAAGAAAACCAAAAAAAGAATCAAACAAGCCCAAAGTTTTCTTTTTTTCCTGCGGACGTTGCGAAGGGGGGAGAGAAGACGCACAGAGTACGTGAAGAAAGCGACTCATTCAAACCATAAGCGAAGATTAAAGACCTTTTGTGCCAAGAAAATCCACATTGACAGAGTTATGCAAGGGAAAAAAGACCCAGTGTTGCAGACCAAAATGAAATGGAACCTTGAGAACTTTAGATAATTCCAAGAGAAAGGAAAACGAATTAAGAACTAGGCGGCGCTGATATAGAGATTTATATCAAAAAGGCAATTAAGAACTTTAGATCAGAGTATGCAAATAGCACACCAGAATGAGCATATATTTGCACAGATCCATAATCACAACCAATTGCTACGGCTGGATACTCAAGTGTTTTAAGAGAATTGGGTGAGTCATAATCTTCTTCGCCTCAACTGGTTTCATGTTCTTCGCGATCCTTGTCCCTATTATTGAGACAAATGATTCATTCCTACTTCCTCATGTGATCAGGCTCTGCTTCAGTATTAATAACGTCACTTTTAGATGGTGCCAAAGTCATCTGCCATATAATGAGACACCAGCCGAACCAAGCACAGCCTGCAACAGCATTACCAAATACTAGGCAAGTCCTTAAATGACATGTACTAACATATGTAATCAGGAAGCAGAACAACATATTGACAATGACCAGGGCAACCATTCGGATTTTTTTAAAAACGTTCTTTTGCTTACAAAACGAAACATAATTTCAGCAATTTAAAGATACTTGAGGCCACAAGACTGATAATATTTGACTCTCTGAAGTTTTTCTTTTAGTCTCGAAAATTCTTCAAACTTGGGAACCAAGCCATTGTTTTAAGATGCCGAGCGCTTTTTAACTCGATTAACCCCACAGCCACAAGAAGATATATGAGCGGCCTTCCAAACTTAAACGTCAGGTCCAAATGCAAAGTTATTAAAAGGCAAACGAAGTATAGCTTATAAAATGCTAAAGAAAAAGCAATTATTCCGCACCTTCTGTGTCAGGAGGAAAATGTCCAAATCTTCAGGGAGCCATCTTTACGCGCGGCGGCGACCAGCGAATCATCGACGCCGATGACCATAGACACTAAAGGAGAAGGCTTTCAATCTACTGAACTGATTTTATAAAGTTGGTTCATTCTAGCTCACATCTATTTCTTATATCTGCAAACTCCTTCAATGGCTTCCTCAACCTCAAGCTCCACATATTTCTTTGACCATCAGAGAAGATGCAGCAATGAGGTAAATGGAGACAAAACATATTTGCACATAGGAGGTGAATTCGCATTTTCTTTCTCAATCTGCTTGGTTAAGAAGTAATCACCTTAATGTCCAGTTGAATCCAACTCTTCAAGATTCAACAGAAAGAAAGTCGTGGCTGTAATATGCCGAGTTCAATAGTCGAATGTAATCGTCACTCCCATCATCTTAGCTTAAAACAATAAAGAAAGGTTAAGATCAGCAATGCAATTTGGACTCCTCAGACCTCAAGAATAGAATCAAATCTCAATAGAAAAAAAATGTTAAATTAATTATATGCGTGTCAATAGTACAACATAAGGATGCGGTAATTAGTACGTACAAACGTGCAAAAATCATGTCTATAACTACTAATTAAAACCAGAGTATACCATTTTGAGGTGGATGCACGAGAGTGATGTATGAAGTTATAGTGTTTAGATCAATTCAACCTGAGAGCTTTAAAACTCAAAATCATTTCTTCAAATTCATCGAAGCAAGCTGTGGTATTTGCGCTTTCGAGAGAGAGAGGCCGCTTCCATTGCATTAGAGCCAGGCTGAGGAGGCAATGGCAATTGATTTTGTTTAATGTCACCATTTTGATATTCATCCGCAGATATCGGGCATACCCCGCACCTTCTGATCTTTACCATTCTGTCATCATCCGAACGAATGTCACCTTTTGATCCGTATGAAGTTATAGTGCATTTGCGCTTTCGAGAGAGAGAGGCCGCTTCCATTGCATTAGAGCTAGGGTGAGGAGGCCATGGCGATCGAATTTGTTTAATGTCACCATCTTGATATTCAACTGCAGATGTTGGGCATACCCCACACCTTTTGATCTCTACTATTCTGTCATCATCCGAATCATCCGAACAAACTTTGAATTTAACTTTAAGCTCCATGTCGCTCTGACCATTTCTTTTCCTTTCTTCAATTTTCCTTTTTAGTTTTCCAAGTGAATCAGGATCATACCAAAGATGAACATGCTTTGAGAGCGTTGGCCCAAGCAAGTAAAACCTGTTTTTAGCGCCCCTGGAAGCATATTTACCATCAATAAACCATTCGGCATTAATTTCTCCTCCCCCCTCGAATGGTAATTCAGAAAAGACGACGCAAAAAAGGAATCCCCCATCCTCAGAATTTGGAATCGAACCGAGATTCACAGACACCGAAGACCCTTTATCCTTATGCATGAACCACTTTGGAACTCTTTTTCCTGGATATTCCACTATAGCAGAGTCATAAGGGGCTTTCTTCATCTCAAGTAGCACTCTTGCCTCAGCAGTTTTGATTGCCCGTCGATTCAGCTTCTTGCAATTTCTGAATAAAAAGCGCGGTGCCTTATCTTTTCCTTCTTCACCTTCGTTTGTCAAAGGTGAATATTGTATGGTCTCAAGGGATACGCACTCAGTGGCAATTAATTGCAAGAGAGAGGGAGGGAGCTCCGGTAGACAACGAAGCCTTTTACATCCATCCAGTTCAAGACGATGCAGGCATGAAAGATGTTTAATGCTTGAAGGCAAGGTCTGTACATGAGTCTCTGAGAGATTTAACTCACGTAGTGATGACAGCAACCCGATGTCATTAGGAAGTTCAGATAATTCATTGCAATACGGAAGCCCTAGTCTTTCCAAAGCACCCATCTTATCACACTTGGACAGGAGACGTGATGCTAGCTCATCACACCCTCCAGCATCAAGATTTCGAAGGTCACGCAGCTTAATCAATTTGTGAATGCTTGTCACATTTCTGCACTCGGCTATAGCTAATGAATGAATTTTGCTGCGATGCCCACTTGATGAGCGCAACTTACCACTGATGGCAGTTCCTGAAAGTTGTAAATAGAGCTCTTCATTTCCTGAGGTCACTGAAAATTCCTCCAGACTTGAGCAATCACTTACATCGAGCCCAATGAGAGATTGGAGATGGGTATCGCTTTTAAGGCTGGTAAGGGACTTGCAATAAGTTAGCGATAAATCACGCAGGCTGCGGAGAGATAAAATAGATGGATGAACACTCCGCAATTTTGGGCAATAATCGAGACAAACATGTTCAAGACGTGTGGCCTTGGAAAAATCTGGGAGTTCAATCAAGTTTTCTGATCGATGAAGCTCAATTTTGCTTAAGCTCACAAGATCCTGTGAAAACATAAATTACATGATAAGATTGGTGGCCCAAAGCCAAATTAAATTACTCATCTATTTCTTTTTATAAGGTTTCGCTCTCTGTTTTTCTCAGAAAATAGTTGAAATTAGCTATTGTCAACAAATTTTACAACTTTTCATATGATCTTGATCAATATTCCCTCCGATGAAAGATATCAAATAACTAAATCACATAACTTCAATAAAATTAGTTAAAGATAGTAAATAATAAAAGAACATGTAACTTATTTTCTTAAAACACGTTTGTCTATGAAGAGGATAAGTGAGATAAAAAAATACGTAGAAAAAGAGATATGAGAGAATAAGTAGAAAAAAAAAGAATTAGAAAGATATATAATTAATTAAAAGTAAAAATAAAAATGATGTATTTAATGATTAGGTAAATCCAAATTATAACTTATAAAATTAAAAAAAAAAAAAGGCTTCAAAGATTTGATGCTTATAGTTCAACAGAGATAGTAACCTTTATAAGTAAAGGTCATGGAGCTTAGTGTGAGGGTGAAAGACGAAGGCATTTATTTGGAATGGGTTATCCATATTTCATTGAATTTTGTAATAGATTTTATCTGGACCTTATAAAAAGGGCTAAGCAGAGCGTATTTAACAAAGATTTTCCAACTGATGTATTAACATATTTTGTAAGAAAAAATATAAAATTCACCTGCACTCCATCCCAAAGTCTTGTCAAACTGCTGAAGGGCATATCCAATCGAACAAGACTTTCAGCCTTAAATGTCGCTGGCAAGGACGCTAAAGGGCACCCCATCCAATCCAATAGCATGAGATTTCTTGACAGAAACTTCAGACCAGAAGCATTTAACTTGTTCCTAAGCTGTCCATTCAAATCTCCATAAACCTTAAGAAGCTTCACATTAGGCATTGAACGAAATGCTTTAATAATTACGCACATCTCGTCAACTTCTGAAAGTTTAATAATCATGCCTTCAATACCTCCCTAACCAAAAAAAAAAAGTAATAAAAATATTATATAAGTCAAATAGGAATTTGGAATTCAACAATCTTTTTAATAAATAAATGTAGAAATTTCACACTTACCATATTTTTCTTCAATATTTCAGAACTTCTCCTGAAAATCCAAAATATTTTGCACCATGTAGGATATTTTAATGATTCTTCACAGACAATTTGTTTACCCATTTGTTTTATCAGACTGTGCATACATATTTTTCCTTCATCAATATCTAAAAGCGCTTTATCTTCAAGTCTCCTCAATCCAATGTCGGTTGAATAACCGCATGGATCTAACAATTTTTTTACATCCTCAGCATCATAATAATAATTGAAAAAACATGCGACGTGCAAGACAATATCTTTCTCTTCCTGATCAAGTCCTTCAAAGCTCAATCTGAGGATATCAATGACTTCTGGACGAAGTAATTTTTTAAGCTTTGCCAATTGGCTTTTCCATGCTTCTTGATTTTTGCCACTCAAGGTGGAGCCTAGAATCTTTAGAGCCAATGGATTTCCACCTGCATATTTAGTCACTTCTTCTGCTAGCTCTCTTATCTCTGGGTCAACATGGCCATTTCTAAAGGCATTGATGGAGAATAGATCAAAAGCTTCATCAGGTTTCAAACCACGAAGCACATATACATCATCCACTTCATTGCCAAGTGTTTGCTTATCTCTGGTTGTTATCAAAATTTTACTACCTGATCCAAATTCATGTCTTCCAACTAACTTTTCTAAATGTGTAAGATCACCAATGTCATCGAGCACAATGAAAACCTTTTTCCGACTAAGCCTACTGACGGTATAAGGACATATTGCATTGCCAATGTGAGATTCTTTATCCCCTAATAACCTCCAAACAAGTTTTTCCCTCAAAGCATCTATTCCATGTCTCTTTGATTCTTCCCTTACGTTTTTCAAAAAGCAAGACCCTTCATATGGCAAATGCAATTTGTTAAACAATGCTTCTGCAAGAGTTGTTTTGCCCAAACCGCCCATCCCCCAAATTCCAATAAATTGGCAACCACCAATTTTTGAACCTTTGTCCAACAATGATTCTACATCTGCCATTCTTTCGTGAATTCCAATCAAGCCTTTTAGATAATCTTCACTTTGATACCTAAGGCCCAACTTTTGTATGACACAATTCACTATTTCTTTAATTAGCTCCGCTTCATCCCTACACACCATTGAAAAAATAAAGAGGCACCAAATTTAACACCACATTATCTGTTCATTTCAAATTTTCAACTATTCCTAATGACATGTAACTATGAAGATTTGCCAATTTTTAAAATTTTTAGAATATTTTTCGAGAAATATTACTTATATTAGATGACATAACTAGATATATATAAAATTCCAGCTTCATCTTATGGCTACAAATGCACCATCATTACCATAGTGAGACAGGGATTTAGATTAAAATATCATAACAGTAAAGTTGATGGACCCGGTGGACTGGTTAAGCATAGTGTACAAGAGAAGCTATTCTCTTTATGATCATCACCGTAACTTCCATTAAATGCCTCAAAGATTGATTTAATTTAGCCCCAGGCATGGAAGAGAATGATAAGAGGAAGATCATAAATATGTAGTTACCTATTGAAGCTACAATGCCAACCAGACAAATTGGCAGCTCGAGTAAGAGCCTCCCTCCACTTTTGCAGTTGTTGATTGTTGATGTTTATTTTGCGCTCATGTTCTTCAAATGCTCTCTCGTAACTCCTAGACTGCTTCCTCACATGTGAAGGATCCACTCTATGGAACACCGGCATAACAAGGTGATCTTGATTTTTGGAGCACTCGAATATTTTTGCAAGCTCCTTCAGGCACCACGTGGAAGATGCATAGTTTTCTGAGAAGATCACAAGGTACAGAGTTGAATCTTCAATGGCTTTCTCAAGAGACGGCCATACCTCATCTCCCTTCTCAAGTCTATAGTCGATGTATGTATCTATTTGGTTTGTGCGAAGAGCTTCATGAAGGTGGCTTGTGAAGTTGAAGCGGTTGTCCTCACCTCTGAAGCTAATAAAAACATCATATTTTTTTGGTGATTGAGAAGATGGAGCAGAGGAAGAAGATGAAGCCATATCAGATTGCTTTGCTACGGTAAGCAGGAGAGAATTGGGAGTGCTTTCAGTTCAGATCTAAGAACGATTGGTAATAGGAAACAAAACGGCCTAAGAGGAAGATATATAAGATTTAGTGTAGTACGTTGAGTCAACCAAGTCAATGAAAATGGAACAAAATGAACAATAAATAATCATAAATTTCAAAGAAAGGCGGTCCCACAGAAAGAAAATATTACAGAGAGAAAGGAAACTCCGCTGACACTTTCTCCAAAATGTTGAAAGCTTAATCAAGAAATGGTCCAAAAAGAAAAAGAAAATCAAATTTCCCCAAGAAAATATAAACGTCTGCGGTCAAATGTCCTAATGAAATTTGGTTTAATAAAGCACCATAATTACACCTCTACTCTTATTTATGTGGCATGTTTAGTCTTCGCCTCTGGAAATATAAGATTCAACAAATACTTATTTTATTGAAAAAATAATGACATATATTATCAACAAATTTAAAGTGAAAGCCGGAGCTAGTAAGCATTAGAGTTTTAACATTTCAAAACTGCAAGTTTTGACAATTTTTAATTATATTTATTATTAGCCCTCATTTCCTCTCCTCTTCACGAAGCAAAAAGCAAGTCAATTGCGTGCAGAGGGGGATGTGACTGTGAGTAATAAACACGGAGGAATAAGGTACGGATTGCGCGTGACAAGGGGATAGCTCACCCCCAATTGGATCACAGGATCACATGCTTTTTGTCTGAAAATAATATTGAATAACGACATACAATACGCCGAAAACAAAAGCAAAAGTGCCGGAAATTCCAAGGCCACGCACATGGCTGATGGTAAAAAGCTTCATAGACAGTGATGTCTCATCTTGAGGAATGATGTTAAATAATGTTTTTGAATAGAATGTCCGTTATGAATAAAATAAGACTAAAATACCCTCGGTTTTTTATTATAACATCTAATTTTTTGATAGGTCTGTTACCTTTTTTTAGGATCCCCTTTGAGTTTGTCTGAACATTTAATACATTATTACCTATTTTACTCTTAGTTTAATGCATTCAATATATTTTCTTTTTTCTTTTATCTCATTATTACTTTCTCATATTTACCCATTTATATATAGGGTTATATTTTTAAAAAAATTATATTTACTACGTATTAATTTCTTTTAACTAATTTTAACTGTTTTTTTAAATTACATAATTTAGTTAAAAGAATCTTATAACAAAAAGGACAAAATAGGACATGGCTTTACCACATGCCGCTTTACCGAGTGGTATGCGTGAATGCAAGCGTGGTATGTATTGCAGGGTTGAGTCCACCTTCTTGTAACTCAAAAAAAAAAAAAAATACACGGCTTTTCTTAATTTTATTTAAAGTTTTATTTTAGTTTTTAAATTTTAAAAAGCATAAATTTGATTTTTTTTTACCTTAAAATTATTAGGCTTAGATGATATTTTAAAAATTAAACTTAATATATTAGTATTTAAGAATATTTTATCGATAGTTAAGACCTCAATGTCATCATTTTTTGTTAACAATTTTTGGATCAAATGACTAAAATTATATTTTTTAAAGTTAAGGGATCAAATTGAAACTCTTTATAAAGTTAAAAGACTAAGGGCCTATTTGGATGATGGTGAAAAACTCTTATAAGTATATTTTACGTAAGTTGAGACACAGCTCCTTTCATATATTTGTTTCGTATTCCGTAAATTACGATTAAAAAGCTACTTATAAGCTGCTCCAGACAGGTCCAAGTGTACTTTTTAGCATATCATGGACAATCTCATGGAGCTCTCAGGCGACATTCACCACAACTTCAGTTTGTTAGTACTGGAAGCTTCATCAGTCCTCTGCTGCTTGGACGACATGGCTCTGGTGACGAGACCGTCGAAACGGCAGAATTGAAAATGCACAAAATATAATAGAGAAGTGGTGCTCGGGATGAGATCAGAGTATAAATAGAATGGAAGTAACGTAGCGATTTCCGAAATATGAAATCACAGAAGTTTAAGAGGCATGATGGTATCACGAACCGTTTAAAATACTACTACCTCCGGTACTAATTATAAGAACTAGTTGATTAATTTGAGAAGATTAAAGAAATAAGTTAAGTTAGTTATTTATAATAAATAGGTGTTGTCTTTCCTAAAATATTCTTACTAATCAAATATATTAGCTATAACTACAATTATTAGAAGGACTACTTTGAAAAAAATACAAAAATATTAGAGACAGAATGGATTGAGATCTTATATTTATGACCAAAATAAAAAATCAAACGAGACCTTGCATTTAAAAAACAGAGGTAGTATATTTGCCGGTTTTAAGATGAGAGCCGTCAAATATTGGTTTCATTTGTTATTTATTAAAAAATGCAATAATATGTGACAGCTAAGTTGGTTAGAACCGTCAAGTCCTGATTAAACATACTTAACCGTCCATTTTATAACTATGACATATTTGTTTGTGTGATCTTCGCCTTATCATATTTATCATATTTGACGGTCCTACGTCATAACCGTCTTCTATTGAACTTCATATGTAGTGAAAATTTGTAACAGAACTTCCTGTGGACATCTGCTCCTACACTCTTTATATTGGTTGTCTGAATTTAATTATGCGTAGGCCAAATAATTTTCCCACTGTTATCCATGCTGTCGAAAGGTTCTTCTCGACGATTAGCTTGGCTGCCGTGTTAGTTCCTTCATCATAACCAATGACAACCCTGCAGAGAAACAGGTGAGACAATGAATGTATAACGACTGCGAAACTTGAAAGGAATCAAACGCCACATTATATTTCAAAAGACGGAAGAGCCGAGGAGCCGCTGGAAAATTACTTCCCGGAAGATTGTCCAACCAAATGCACTAAGTCACTGGACAATTTTGATTTTTTTTTTTCTGGAGCCAGATTTTCAGCATACCAAACACGCTCTAAGAGATTGTTTGAAATCCTAAGGTATTTTTAAAAAGTTATTTTTGTGTAAGTTGAAATAAATTTTTTTATGTATTATTTTATATGCTGTAAAATTTCTTTTTAAATTATAATTTGATTTCCACATAAATACTTTTTACATTGACGAGGATCACTGTTGATTGGTTGGCTTTTGGTGGAGGCTAAAATAATAATTACTCATATGCATTATTATGGGGCAAATTATTGACTAACGACAGGTAATATAATGCGGGAAAAGCAAAGGCAAAGTGCCAGAAATTCCAAGGCCCACACACACAGGCTGATGGTAAAGAGCCTCATAACTCATAAGCCATAAACAGGGATGTGACTCCTTCTGGAGGGATTTCTTTTTAGCTTGAATGTTAATACTCCGGTGCTTATTATAGGTAACTTATATATTTTTATTTATTATTTCTGATTTTAATTATAAAATTTTATTTATAAATTATAAACGAAGTTTTATAATTAAAATTAAAAAATAATTTTTAAATCTTCAACGATGATGACCCCCCTCCTCACTAACAGCTCTAGAGTTGTGAGGCCACTGGCAACCGGTGTCGGCAACAACTTTTTCTTGTGTTTTTTTTTTTTTTTGCCAAAATAGTTCATGTGGGATTTAGTTCTAAAAATGTTTGGTGACCAGTGAGTCACCCAAACCCATTTGTTATAACATTAGAAAATAAAATACTTCCTCCCATCTTAATATAAAATCTAATTGACTAATTTAAATATATTAAGAAAGCTTGTTAGATTAATTATTTATAATAAATATATCTTGTTTTTCTAAACTAGCATTGATAATCAAATGTGTTAGCTTTAACATCTGATAAAACTTTTAACATGTGTAACTATTAAAAGGACTACTTTAAAGAAAAATAAATAAATATGAGAGACAAAATAAATTAGTGTCTTATATTTATGACCAAATTAAAAGTCAAATTAATTCTAATATTAAGAACTCGTGGTATAAGATAACTATCCAAACAAAAAATCTCGATCAAAATAATTTATTACACTTTTAACATATTAAGTATTAACAACATTTGCAATAAGTTTCACCACTTTATTAATGACATTTACAACAATTTTTTTTCCCACAATTTCAACACTTGAAAAAAAAATATATAGAGAGCCCAGTTATATAAACATTGACAACTTTGTAACGAGCTTCGCCACTCTCTCACTGTGTGAAAAACAATGAATAGGTCTCAAAATCAAAGAGGGAAAATGAATATATAATGACTGCGAAACTTCAAAGGAGTCAAACACAACATTATATTTCAAAAGAGGAGCCTCTCTGAAGTTAGTTAAACCTTTCTTTTATGTCCTTTGCAATGAAAATCTGGAAGATGTTGACTAACTCAGCCCATTTCAGTCGGGCGGAGTTTCATTGATTTCAAAACTGAACTTGAAAAACAATTGATCCCCAAAGAAAGCTAAAGAATAAGAACAAGTAATTTCAGTGGGAGTTTTATTACAGATGGATGGTTAGAGGTGTGAAGGGATGACAAGATCAATCTTTATTACGAGGTAAGTTGAATCTCCCATTATTGGAGCTTTATATATACGAACCTTGATTTAGTTTTCTTGTTTGATTTCGACATTCATCTGTTAATACTTTGGTTTGTTATAAATTTTATACTTTTCATGATTAGTGGTGCTCTAATCTGTACTCTTCTCTTCAATTATCCCTCGCAATTGTGAAGGAAGCTCTCAGATATACCAGAGATGGTCAAATTTTCTAAGGGCTGGTCAAAAAGAAAAAGAAAATCAAATTTCCCAAGAAAATATATACGCCTGCTGTCAAATGTCCTCATAAAATATGATTTGATAAAGGGAGAATTATAACCAAGTCCCATAAAAAGAAAAAAAATTACAAAATAAGTCATAAATGTTATCATTTTTTATTATTATATTGAGACCTTTTAATAATTATTTTTTTTGGTAGAATTTGATTGTAATTTTTTATTAAAAAGCACTATGATTACACCTCTCTTGTTTTTCCCCTCCGCAGCATTGGAAATAACAGTAATAAACCCGGAAAGCAAGTCAATTGTGCGTAGAGGATGGTGTGACTGTGAGCAACAAGCACGAAGGAGTAAGGTACGGATGGCGCGTGACAGTGAGAATACTGAAACTACACTCTCATAACCGCATAAATTAAAGTAGAAAGTCAATTGGTATTTTGCATGTTAAAATTATTATACGAGTAGTTAAACTTATTACAACAATAATAAGGACGATCTATCTGTCTTTTCAAAATTTAACATAAAGAAAGAATATAAGTAATTTGATAGATTTCTAAAATTTTTTGATATGAGAATATTTTAATTATTTAACTAAATCTGTCAAATATCATATCAGACATTATTTTCTCTTTTACGATTTTGATCTCTTAGATGTCTTAATTAAAATATTATAATTTTAAATTTCTTTTTATATCATTTTTATTTATAATAAATAAAAGCAGAGCCAATTTTTAAAGACTGACAAAAAGTTGGCTTCTGGGTGACTTCTGAGAACGTTCACAAGGATTGACGGCACTAAACGAAAAAACGCGGTACAGAGAGAAAGGATATTGCGCCCACACTTTCACCGAAATTAGTTCTTGATCAAATTTCCCGATAAAATATAAACGCCTGCTGTCAAATATCCTAATGAAATTTGGTTTAATAAAGCACTTGATTATATTACACCTCTCTTATTTGTGTTGCATGTTTAGTCTTCGCCTTTAAAAATATAAGATTGGACAAATAATTATTTTCTTCAAAAATTAATGACATATATTATCAAAACATTTAAAGTGAAAGCCAGAGCTATTAAGCATTTGAGTTTTAACATTCCAAAACTGCAAGTCTTGACAATTTTTAATCATATTTATTAGTAGCCCTCATTTCCTCTCCTCTTATAATAAACCAAAAACCAAGTCAGTTGCGTGTAGTGGTTGGTGTGAGTGTGTGTAATAAACACGCGATAAGGTACGGATTGCGCGTGACAGTCAGAATGGTGAAACGTGATTAAATTAGAAAGTTCACACACAATTAGATAGCTTGTTCTGATTTGTTTGTCTTAATTGCTTAGAATTACTTCTAAGTAACTTTGTTATTGTCATTTACGGAATATAATATAAATATGTGAGAGAAATTTTGTTTTAATTTATGTGAAACATACTTATAAATGATTTCAAGCATGATTCTCAACAGGCTTAAGTATATTCACACAAGGCAAGATGTATAAAACTATCCTCATCTATTTAGATCATATTCTATAAATTATATTTAATTAATTTTAACTAATTTTTTATTTACATAATTCAATTAGTTGTCATTTATTATGTTTGAACGAGGTTCTAAGCATTGGAGTTTTAACATTTCAAAACTGCAAGTTTTGACAATTTTTAATTGTACTCTAATCCTATTTATAAGTTATTTTTAATATATTTCATACAAACTAAAAAAAGTCTTAAATTTTATTAACTCTCATTTAAAATTTAACAACTTTTTAATTTTATCCCTATTAAATATATATTATATCTTATGTCTCATGTAAATAAAATAACACAGTAATAAATGAAGAATAAAATTGTATATCTATATAAAAAAATTTTCTCAGTATTTTATAAATAGGATAAAAAATATTTTTTCTTTCTGTCCTGTTTAGATGAGTATTTATTATTAACCCTCATTTCCTTTCCTCTTACTAAACCAAAAAGCAAGTCAATCGCGCGCAGAGGAGGGTGTGACCGTGAGTAATAAACACGGAGGGTAGCTTGTTTTAATTTGCTTATCTTAAGTATTTAGAAGTGTCGTTTGGAATGAGTTCTAGGCAGTTTTCTAGTTATCATAAATTTTCAAAACATGAAGTATGTAAGAGGAGTTTTTTCTTGATTTACTTAAAATATACTTATAAATAATTTCAAACATGATTCTAAATGGGGCCTAAATATATTTACTGAAGTGAAAGTATCATCATCTATTTTCATTATATTCTGTAAATCATATTTAATTAATTTTAACTACCTTTTTCATTTATATAATTTAGTTCGTTGTCACTTGTTATAAATGAGGTTTTAGACTTATATTTGTTACTGACGTGTTTGTACGCTTTGTACTAAATAAAATAAAATAACCTCATTTTTTTTCCAAAATACAAAGGCAAGTAAAACTTGAAAATAGATAACCTGTAACTTAGTTTTAGTTTTATACCTTACCCTTCATTCCTTACTGAAAGTTATCGCCTCAACAAAAGTACAAAGAAAATCGCTCCTAAATGACCTGTTGGCCAAACGATTCCAATGGTTGTTCGAATTCCTTTATGTTGAAAAAAAAAATTGTACTGTGTGAGAAGAATTATCATTCATAAAACGTAAAAATAATTTTTTAAATTGATCATGAGAGGCGTTTAGCCAGTGATTAGCTCGTACAGTCTGAATTGTTTTACTATTTCTTTAAAAACATTAAAAATTGCAAAACTAATGTATGATAAGAAGTTAACTGTCTAAACTTCGAATTCTCTGGGTATTAAAAAATATGGAGAGGCAGCCTTAGAAAAAGTCATATCAATATCCCGTCATCTAGTTCCCCTAACTATTTTAGATGTTAAAAAAAAAAAAAGGATGTAGGGAGTATTTGTACCCTTTTGAGATAAAATTGACCTTTTATGGAAAAAAAATTGAGTGATATAAAAATCAATCCTACTTATGACATTATTAAAGTTTGATGAAAAGACCAAAAGAAAGATTGAAGAAATGGAAATGTATAAAATCCTCTAAATCTTAGGGAGAATCCTAATAAAATCCATCAAAAATACTTAAATTCAAATTAAAGCATATACTTTTAATAAATTTCTAATAGGCCATGCGGCCTCATTAGAGATTTCTGAATGTTACTAAATTATCAGAATGTATTTGTTTTATTATAAAGAAGAATAGATTAGATTATTTTATCCTTTCAAGTAGTTTTTCATATCTTATGATTATTTTTTGAGACTAAAGAAACATAAGTAATTTTAACGGTGTTTAAATTTTTTATGTGTATAAGTAAAATCTTCAAAAATACTTTAAATTACAATATAAGTGCCCTTTAAATATATATATTTAAAATAAAATATTCTGTTTAAAAAATATTTGTAATTGATATAAATAATATTTCACAACAGAATAAAATAAAAGATTTTTTTTTATTTTGCGAATCCACCGTTTAGTTAAGTAAATAAAACAAGTGTAAATTATAAGAATATAATATTAAATATTTTATCTAATTAAAATATTTTAAGGTCTTAAAATAAATATCTACAAACAGAAAATAAAAAATATTTATTTCAAGACTATTTTAATCTTAATCCATTTTGTCTATCACATTTACTCAATTTTTTTCAAAATACTCTTTCTAATAATTATAGTTTTAGTCAATATATTTGATTAGTAAGGATATTTTAGGAAAGACAATAGCTATTTATTACAAATAACTAATTTAATTTTTTTTCTTAATTTTTTCAAATTAGTCAACTGGCTCTTATAATTAGAATCAAATATAATAAATAATTATAAATATAAATTATTTAATTTACAAAAAGTTAGCTTCAGGATGACTTCTGGAATCTCAAACTTCAAAGACAGCATTAAATGAAAAAACACGATGCAGAGAGAAAGGAAATTGCCCCCACACTTTCACCGAAATACTGATCAAATTTCTCTGTGACCTTCACCCAAAGCTTACTCAAATTTCCCAAGGGCTCGTCAAAGGAGGGAAATATGCCTATCAAATTTCCTAATTAACGAAATTTGGTTTAATAAAGCCCTATGATTACGCCTCTCTCATTTGTGTTTCTACTCCTTTTCTTGAGTCCCACCATATATGACGCGTCTTCTCTTTTAGAGATATAAAATTGAATAAATAATTATTTTCCTCGACAAATAATAATGTATAATATGTAAGATTTTGTATAACCTTTAAAATGAAATGCAGAGGAGAGCTGGTAAGCATTAAAGTTTTAACATTCAAATGTGCAAATTTTGACATTTTTTATTATTATCAGCTTTCATTTCCTCTCCTTTTTAATTAAACAAGCCATCATTAAAGGGCTTGTTTGATTTCCATTTTTGAATTTTGTTTAGCTTTTGCAAATTAAAAAAAAAAAACAGAAAAAGGCTTGTTTAGATAAGGTGCATGTTATTGTACTCACTTTTATCCTAAATATAAGAGTTAGTTGAAATATTTGTTTTGGTTTTATATATAAAATTTTAATCTACCTTTTAACTTTCAAATTTGTAATTTTTTCCTAAATTATCCCTCTTTTTTGGCAAACTAGCCCTATTTATTGTATATATGAAAAGGATTATTCATCAATAAGGTAATGACTAGAAGGGGATATTTTAAAATAACCAATACGGATTTATTACAAATAGTTAATTTAACAAATATTCTTAATATTTCTAAATTTCTTTTACAACTCTTATATTTAGAATTGGACGCAATAGTGTTTTTCCCCCAGGCAGGGCTAATGAATCACTGAGATCAGACGGTTTTTGCGTCTAAATTTAAGTTTTTGGTTTAGATTTTGGGTAACGACGACAATAGAATGCATTTGCGCCTAAAAGAGATGGTAAAGAAATTAATGCCATTTTTGAATAACTAATCATATTTTATATCCTAGATCTGTCTCTGTTTTATTGATCACATGATACTGATACCCCTTACAAGCTTCAAGTCAGAAAAATCAATTCCAATTAGTTGATATATTTTAAAAGTATATACCGGAGTCAACCCAAAAAGCAAGTCAATTGCGCGTGGAGGATGGTGTGAGCAATAAACACGGAATGAGGATTGAAATTACTTTATAGCAGAAAATGACGTTTTCAACCTTTGTCTCTTTAAGCTTTGATCGGTATTGCTCTTTGGCTTTTGTTTTTCAGTTTCCTGTGCATCGTCAAGCTTGCCGGCTTCTGAGAGACGATAAAATTGCAAGCACTTCATTTAGACCACTTATTTGCCGCTAATCTTTCAATTTCATCACTTGTTTCCGTTTCGAGAAATTATAAGGAACCAAAACAAATCTAAACACTAGGACTAATGTTTAGAGACATGGAGAGTAGTCAAATACACTCATTCATTGAAGAAAATGTGTCGTCACTTTTCGGAAAGGCAATTAAAAAAAAAAACAGAGAGAACATGCATCGTTTTGTGTTTTTGCCCTCTTTTTTAGATTTTTTTTTTTTGGCTCGGAGAGACTCTAGGCTCTGTTCTGCCTCTCACTTCTTGCTCCCCATTTCGTTATATGATAATGCATTCCCTGATTTCAAATGGCCTACTTTCGTTTAATTTCTTAATTTTTATTTATGTAATTATTCAAAAAGGCCACAAGCCTGAAAATAGGAGATGGAGAGGAAGACAAGTAGAATCAGCACTTACAATTTGAATGCATAGGCTGCATATCACTAATATACAAAATGACGTTGCTTACACAGAATAAATTTATATATAAAAAAAAAGAAGTGAACACTGCAAATTGGTCCTGAAAATAGATCCTCTGTCACAAGTGAAGTGACATATTTGCGCTTTGGAGAAAACTGCTGCTGTGTGATGTCAGTTGTTAATGCGGTGACCCCAGCGCGAATGCTCTGTTGAAGTAAAAGACAAAAGCACTGTTTTCTCTGATAAGGTTACCAAGGAGGATTTTTTGCAATTGCCAGGGATATTTTGGTCTTTTCATTTTTTATTTGGAAAATAATTCAATGCATTCTTAAAGGTGTACAAAACACACCAATGGTAACTAACATTAGGCTGCAATGCACTCCATTTCGGATAAAAGGGAAGCTTAAATTCGCAACTGAACTTGCCCAACCAGTGCATTTCCACTAACATTAGGTTTAATGTAATTTTAATATTTGACTTCTATTTTAATTCTGATTTTTCTTTTATATTTTTTTCAAAATAATCTTTATAATAATGGTAGTTATAGCTACTACACTTGATCACTAAGGATATTTAAAAAAAACAATATCTATTTATTACAAATAACTAATTTAATTAATTTTTTTAATCTACTTAACTTAGTTAACCTATTCTTATACTCCTCCAATCTTAAATATAAGACATATTTTATAGTATAAATTACTCGTCTGGTCCTATTTATAGGACAGAGAGAGAATGTATTTTTTGTCCTATTTATAAGGTACTGAGAGAAATTTTTTATATGGATATACAATTTTACCCCTCATTTATTATTGTGTTGATTTTGTTTATATGAGTTATAATATATATTAAATAGTGATAAAGTTGGAAAGTCATTAAATTTTAAATGAGAGTTAATGAAGTTTAAGGTTTTTTTGCCTTAAACTGGCTTTTTGCCCCAAAAAAAAAAAGGAGCTCCTGATCCCAAATATTCGTTTTTAGCCATTTTATAACCATATTAATTAATCATCAAAATAAACATATTATTTTCAAACTGATTTTCATGTAAAAACTAATCCAAGTATAAATTACATTACTGCCTTTTATCTTAATCCAAATAAGTGTAAAAAACACCAAAATTTAATTAGTTTGTGGTGTTTTTTTCCCTTTCCGGTTCAATCTTCTATCATGAAATTAAATATGGGCTTCTTTGGATTAGTGTTAAATTGTAATATAAGTATCTTATTCGTTTAACAAAACCAAAAAAATGATTCAGATTTATTTTAATGACATTGAAGATATTATTTTTTTTACACATTTGAGGGTGGTGCGGTACACTGATATGCCCGGAGCGATGCTCACAATGGTAACCCCACCAAGTGTGGAAGTGTGGAAAATAAGTCGGCACGCATGCGAGTTCTTAATCATTACGCGTGCAAGTTCTTGAAAGAGCGGAATTTGTGTTGAAATTGGGATACCCTGGTGCTCACCAAAAAAAAAAAAATATTGAAGGCTGATAAATAATCTAAAATGAAAGTCATCCTTTTCTTCTGTTTTTGGTACAACATTATGCACAAAGATAGGGTCTAAAAACTTATTTCATATGTCCAACATTTCTTAGAGTATGGGATATAGCTGTAATTGGTCTAAAGCACGACTTGAGGTTTTACTTGTTTCCGGGTGACTTCCGAAGAGTTTTAATGCATGGTTAGGAAATTACCTTGAGACTTTCTCCCGAATTTCTCTGAAGGCCTTCATCCAAAAGCTTAAATTCAATAGGAAATAAACAGGGCCTGTGGGGGATTATGCTATTGGGGAAGATAATTAAGGTGGTCTTGGCGTTGATTCAGACAACCAAGTCAATGGAATTATGTCTGTGAAACTTCATGGAATGGAACGCATACTATTTACCCGAGGGGATGGGCCTCTTTCAAGTTGTTACTCGAAACTTTCTTTTATTTATGTTCTCAATCTGAACACAGGAAAAAAAAAACTCTCCAATCAGTATCTTCCTGATTATGAATTATTTCTCTTTCTTTTTTTTTTGGGCCAACACTTATGATTCTCACATCTCAATACTCTGTGGTGAAGATTTAGGGAAAACTATTTCATAAATCTTTATAGTTACTTGATTTTTAATCATATCCTACAAAGGTTAGTCTCCCTTGAGCCATTTGATGAAAATGATAGAGCATTGTCAAAATGTATAGATGCTTTTCACATACGGTCGTCAGACGTTAATGCAACTTTTTGTCCATTTCATACTGAATGGAAAAGACAGCATCAAATGAAAAAACGGAGAGCAGAGAGAAAGAAAATTACCCAATGCTTAATCAAATTTCTTAAGGGTCCGTTTGGTATAAGGGAAAATGAGAGAAGGAGAGGGGAGGAAAAATTTTAATGAGCTTGATTTTAAAAATTAAAAATGTGAGGTTAAAAACTTTTAATTAATTTTTATTACTCTTTTATATTACTTTTCTCTTTATTAAAATTTCAAAACCCCACTTCTCCAATTTTTTATATAGAGCTCATTAAAATTTTCCTTCTTCTCCCCTCTTTTTCATTTCCCTCTCGTACCAAACAATACCTAAGGTATACACACATTAGTTTGAGCTTCCGTATTTTACGGAAAATTACAATTAATTGAAGGGTCAAAAAGACAATTTAAAAAGAAAAGGCTTGTGCCAGCTTACATCATCCTTCGATCATGCCCAGCTACCATCAGACCTCTTCAATTCAAATAATAGACTTAGCTTCACATGATCAGACTATGCAAATAGCAAAACTTGAATTAGCAATGGTGCTGCCTTGATGACTTGCTCTTAACTTGAACAAGCCTATCAGTTTTTGCAAAGCCTCCAGCTGTGACTTGCTCTACATCGAATGAGATGACTAAAAGCAAAGCTAACTTTTGCAGGCTTCGCCTTTTCCGTGCGGCTTCCGAAAAAGCTTTAAGGCATAATTAGGAAACTCCGTTGAGACTTCCTCCCAATTTTCTTAAGGCCTTCACCCAAAGCTTAATTAATAAAAAACTAGAAATGATTCAGATTTAATAAATGCATGATGGCCCATTATATATACCTATTATACTCTTAAGTTGAAATTAGTCACGCGTCAAGAATAGGGAAGATATAATAAGTAGGCACGAATCCAAGTCCTTCAAGGTCATGTGAAGGATATTCAAAGAAATTTATAGTTAATACGAAATGACAGGCCGGTGACTCTAGTTTGCTTACACTGTAATATTCTCAACAAGATTTAAGTAAATTAACCACTATTTTAGATTTATTTATAAATCAATGTCGTGCCAAAGAAAATCTTAAAACTTATTAATTTATATTTAAAATTAACTAGGTTTTCAACTTTGCCACCATCAAATATACATAATTTAAAGACCGTTTGTGCCAAGAAATTCTTACTGAAAGAGTAATGCAAGAAGAGATCACTCCCTCTGAAGCCATTTGATGAAAGAAATGATGCCTGTTAGAGAGAAAAAGCACCAAAATATTAGAGCAAGAAGCAAAAGTAATGAATACATGCAAAAACATTTAATTCGCCATATGAACTTGGAAGTGATGGAATATTCTTGAAAATGCTCGGTTTCCTTCACAGGTTCAGTAGTTCTGTCTGTCACTTATTTTCAAAAGCAAAGCTATAACTTTTACTTTATTTTACTTTGAACAAGCATATCACTGTATCAGCTATTTGCAAAGCCTCCAACTGTGACATGTGTAGCCCTACTACAAATTATGCAATTTTTGTCTGTTCTAGAAGCTCATTTTCATCTGTTTAGAGAGAGACATTGACTGAAAAAATATAGATAGGAGTTATATAGATTCATCTGTTATATAACAGACAATTATGAGGAAATAACGAATATACAGCTTCATACTCGTCTGATCCATAGGAAATACGGTACGAAAATGGATTTTTTTTTTTATAGTAGTGTAGCATCGGGAAGGAAACCTTCTTCTGATTCTACAGAAAGAACATCGAAATAATATAAGAAGAGTGGACTATTATAAGCCTTGCTGATTGATTGAACAATGAGCCCTTCTGCTTTCCAAAATAAGTACAAAACAACTGAATGCACAGAATCTGGGGATGAGATTGAAACTAACAAAATATAAGATTTAATTTCATTCACATGCTTAACATGGGATGTATAAATTGTTGTCTCTTAGAAAATGATGTAGAAATAATATCCATGTATATTGAATGGAGGCTGGGTCCGTTTGTTTTTAATTTTAATTGTAATGTATAACAGTTGAAGAATTAGTTTTTATTTAATTTAGCCCTATAGGCATGGAAGAACACGATAAGAGAAAGATCAATCATAATTAAGCACACATATATATATAGTTACCTATCCAAGCCACAATCTCAACCAGATAATTAAATTGGCAGCATGAGTGAGAGCCTCCCTTCATTTTTGCAGTTGTTGCTGGGTGATGCTTTTGTGCTCAAGTTCTGCAAATGCTTTCTGATAACTCTCAGGTTGCTCTCTCACATGTGAAGGATCTACTCTATAGAACACTGGCATAACAAGGTGGCCTTTATTTTTGGAGCACTCTAAGCTCCTTCAAGCACCACGTGGAAGATGTATTACTAATTGGGGGATATTAAATGCCCTTGCGCACATAATAAAAACATCTCAACTTAAAAGATCAAGATATGGGTGTATAGGAACATTTAATATTTTAATTAAGTCTTCGCATGGGTTTGTTCAAAACCAACAAAATCATATTTCATCCAGTACAAGTTACATCAAGTAACAAATGCATACACTAAATGCGAATGGAACAGAGTAGTCCCAGAGAATTAAGATTTGTAACTCTTAATTTCTTCCATCAGCTTATTATGTCTTCATTAACTGATGAGATATTCATCTTTGATATTCGCAAAGCCTTTGCCAGCAACTTCAGTAATTTGATCTGCCACTACGACATAGAAGAGATGAAATTCCAATCCTTAATTATGATGTGGGATTGGGGCGAGGGAACCCCAAGAGTTGCAAAACATTCACAATCATTCTTTCTCCTTTTTTTATCTTTCGAAAAAAATCAAAGTTTAAGTGAGTTAAATTTCAGTTTTCATTAGACTAGTATGCCTTTACTTGGGTTTTGGCATGCACACAATTAGAATAAAATTTAAAATTTTTTAAATTAAACCTTGTGAAAAAATCTTTGGGCTTTGCTTAGCATGCACTAATCATGAAGATTTTCTCAACTGTTCAAGAATACTTGGCTGCTATAAACTGACAATGTTGGACGAAGTAATTTACGTTCCATTTACGTATGTGCCTAATAAAATGAAACTATATATATATATATATCCAATATTAGTATGTCTCTAGCCCATTGGAATTAATATAACTAGGTTTTATATAATACAATGAGCAGCCCAATAATGATGCATTTCAAAAGAAGTTATGAATTAAGACGAGAATACTGTGCAAAACAAATTTCTTACTGTATTCACTCAATAATGAAAATTCAAAAGGAAAAAAAAAATAGAAAGAGTAGTAAACAGCCAAGTATACCCTAACCATTCAAAGGGACAAGTTTGAGAGAAAATTCAAGGATCGATAAGAAAGATATTAAGTTCAATTCATTATTCGATTAAAATTATTTACGTCATAAGGCACGCTTTGTTGCTTCAATAATCGAGTCATGTTGCTATAAAGAAAATGAATTTCAGATATCCACTAGGAGGAAATTCAGCTCAGCGTAAAACCCTTGACGATCTATTACATGCATACATATATAGATATACATTTTGAATAAAAGGAAAAATCAAATGATATTAAGAAGTAATAACATCTACAAAGTTCCAATGAATTGAGGGAAAATAAAAACATCTCTAACCCTATTGCATGCATACATACATATATATGGCTACATGATTTGATAATAAAAAATTTGATGTCATTAACGTATTAAAAAGAAAGCAATTCTCAAGGAAAAGAACGCTAGGAATCAATGATGATGACTATTTTATTTTTAATTCTTTAGGAACCGTCAGATCAATTGGACGCTAGTTGACAGCTTTAAAACTCAAAATCATTTCTTCAAAATCAATCTTGTTAGAAAAATTGATCCATAAATCCTTATAGTCTAACTTGAATTTTAATTAGGTCTTGGTAATTTTTTTTATTGGGTCCTTACATTTTTTTCCCATTATAGCCGTTGGTATCTATACTTATAATTTATCAATCTGTAAGAGAAACAACGTCAATAACGAATGATGTCGTCCTCACTCAGCATACACTTGAATTTAATTTGTCACATGAATATAAATAAAACCAAAATCAACCAAATTATAGATTATGTATAAAAATGTAAAGAGACAGCTTTGTGAATAATAATTTCTTATTATGTTAATAATAAATAAATAAATTTCATCTTTTTATTTTGTATTTTGTGGCGATTTACATGTGGTTTAGCCACCATTGATATTCGTTATGAGTTTAGAAACTAATGCTTATAATTGAAAGACTATAAAAATAAAAAATTACAAAGACCTAATTAAAAATCAAGTGAAGTTACATGAACTTACATTTTAATTTTTCGAAGACTTGGAAAGTGGAAACTAAGATTAAAACAAATAAAGAAAACACAGATTTATGTTTAAGACTGGAAGAGAGTAGTCAAATATCACTCTATAGCTTATCATTTATTGAAGAAAATGTATTGTCGTAACTTGTAATCCAAAGAAAATGTATAATTGTTTTGGTCGTCTTCTTGAAGGAACAAATGAAATTGAAGTGAGGGAATACTTCTGAAAATGCATGATTGCTTTACAGGTTCAGTTAGTCTCTCCCTCTTTGCTTAGTCCCATTTCGTTTTATTATGATGCATGTGCATGGTATCAAATGTTAATTTTTACCGTCCAATATTAAATCCCAGCTATCAAATGTTAACCACAATCAAATTGCCTGAAGCAAACTCATGCGTTAAGGGTGGGATGTGACCTAGCATATGGGTAGAATTTAAATAGTTTAAATTAAACTATATTGACACACACACACACACACACACACACACACACACTAATATATATGTGTGTATGTGTGTGTGTTTTGTGTGTGTGTGTGTAAAGGTTATTTATCCCAAATGAGTTCAATAATAATCAAATCTGACTCGATGCTCCATAGTACTAAACATCAAAGGAATGCAAAAAAAAAAAAATTATACCAACGGCAACATTCCCTTTTTAAGGATTTTAATATATTGATAGGTTAAAAAAATTTTATGTTTTGCAGTTCTTCCTTATCATCATCATCATCAATATTTTACACAATCATATCTAAATATCTATCTTACTATATTTTAATGTATGGTAGTTCTGGTAGCATTTCATTGTTGCTTTTAAATTTCTTTCTTTATCGGAATTTTATTCATTTAATGGGAAAATTGCAATGAGGTCCCAAGTAAGGAAAATAATTGAAAAACAAGTCTTAAAGGTTGTCATTTCCACCGTAGGACTTGTCATTATAGGGTGCTCAAATTGTTATTGGGACTTTTTAATAATTATTTCTCTTCTATGGGACTTTAATAATTATTTCTCTTCTATGGGACTTGATTATAATTCTCCCTCATTTAATTTGGATCACATGAACCATGCTGATTTTTTCATATAGCAGACGCTAAGATTTTGGGGTATTTTTAATTAAATGCAACTTTGAGGATTCGCAAATATTTTCAAAACTGTGGTAATACTTTCTTTTTTTTTTTCTTCAGAGCAAGATGATCGGATGACTTGAACCAGATCCAACTTTTTAGGCTCCTGATTATGAGTTTACGACTTTAATGGATGCAGCCTTATGAATATATATATATATATATATTTATAGATGAAATGAAAATGATGCAGCCATCAGTGATAAGCATTGAAAAAGAATAAGTTAAGAGGATGTTGGTGTTCAAAATCGAACCTGTGGGTTCTTCTTCTCATATTCTTCAGATGCTTTAATTTCTAGTGATTATATTTCCAGACTGCTTCTTTGCAGGCCGATTGCACTTTTGAGAGGCCGATTGCGTTGCATTAGAGCTACGATGCGGATGCAATAATGCCAATTGAATTTGTTTGATGTAATTTTGATATTCAACGGCAGATGTCGGGCACACCCCACACTCTTCGATCACTACTGTTGTTTCATCATCATAAGGCGAAAGGGCTGTGAATTCAAATTGAAGCAATAATGGATGATAGGTAGTGTTGCTTTGAGCTTCTCTTTTCTTTTCTTCAATTGTCCTTTGTACCTTTTTCCATGACTTTGCATCGTACCAAAGACAAACATGTGACAACAGAGACACATGAAAAGACTCGCCTGGAGACATGTAAGCATATTGTCCATCAATAAACAATTTGGCACCAATTGTAGTCCGCGATGGTGAGCCATAAATCACGGCACAACAAATAAAGGCGCCATCCCAAGGTTGTGGAATCGAGCTGAGATCCACAGTCACCAAAGACTGTGTAGTCCTATACATGACCCACTCCGCAACTCTTCCTCCCGGAAATTCCATTTGAGCCCGGTAATGAATGTCTTTGTTATTATTCATGTAAAGTAGCACTTTGGCCTCAACAGCTTTGATTGACTGCCCATCCAACTTCATGCAACTTCTGAAACTGAAGTTATCATAAAAATAATTTTTTCCTTCTATCTCTTCACTCATTAAAGGTGAATGTAAAGTCTCAAGGGACCAGCAGCCATTGGCTTCCAGTGTACAGATAGAGGGAGGGAGTTGTGGTAGGGACAGAAGCCTTTTGCATCCATCTAAGGTGAGACATTGCAGGCTTGAAAGATGTTTGATGCTTAAAGGCAAGGTCTCTATATTACTCCTCGAGAGATCTAACTGACTTAATGACGACAACAAGCTGATGTTGTCAGGAACTTCAAATAATTCACTACAACCCCTCAGCACTAGAGCTTCCAAAGCACGCATCTCATCAAATATGGAACGTCCATTTGATGCTAGCTTATTACAATAATCAGCATGAAGGCGTTGGAGGGTGTGCTTGTCAACCAATTTGTGAAGACTTGTCACCCCTTCGCATCTTTCTAGGTCCAAAAAATAAATTTTGCTGAGACATCCGCTTGATGAGGACAACTCACCATTGATGGCTGTTCCACAAAGCATCAATTCAAACAAATTATATTCTGAGGTCACTGAAAATTCGCGTAGTCCTGAGCATCCCGTCAAGTCGAGCATACTTAGTGATTTGAGATGGGTGTTGCTCGTAAGGTTGGTAAGGGCTTTGCAACCACTTAGCAATAATCCACAAAGGCTATGGAGAGATAAAATAGAGGGATGAACATTCAGCAATTTTGAACAACCCTGAAGATAAACTTCTGCAAGATGTATGGCCTTGGAAAAATTTGGGAGCTCAGTCAAGTCTTTTGATTCATGAAGATCAATTTTGGTTAAATTCACAAGATTCTGTAAAAAAAAATAAAAAAATAAATTACACGGTAAGATTGGTGGCAAAAATAAAAATAATTACACTCTCTTATCTTTTTTTTTTAATAAGACCTTGTTAGCAATTTTATTTACAAAATTAGCAATGTCAAAAAGTATTACAAATTTTTTAAAATTATACTTAGCCAATAATCTATATAAATATCAGTGTGATGATGAAAGGGAAATGCATTTTCTAGAATGGGTTGTCAATCTTTTATTAAATTTTCTAAGAGATTTTAAGGACCAATAGGTAAAAATTTATAAATGATACTGAAGAGAGGGTGCATATATAATAAAATTTTTCCAACTAGTGTATTAATAATATTTTATAAGAGAAAAAAGTAGAAAATGTACCTGCTCTCCATCCCAGAGTTTTGTCAAATTGCTGTTGGGCATTTTTATTTCAACAAGATTTTCTCCATTGAATGTTGTTGGCAAGGACTTTAAAGGGCATCCCACCCAATCTAATAGCATGAGATTTCTTGGCAAAAGCTTCATACTAGAAGCATTTAACTTGTTGCTAAGCTGACCATTCAAATTTCCATAAAACCTAAGAAATTTCAGATTGGGCATTGAACGAAAGGCTTTAATAATTACATCCATCTCTTCAACTTCTGAAAGGTTCATAATCATGCCTTCAATACTTCCCTAGCAAACAAAAAAATACTAATAGTAATAAAAATATTATCTGAATCAAATAGGAATTTGGAATTTAACAATCTTTTTAATTAAAAAAAAAGTAAAAAATTTCATTCTTACCATTCTTTTCTTCAATATCGCAGAACCTTTCTTGAAAATCCAAAATATCTTGCACCATGTAGGATATTTTAATGATTCTTCCCGAACAATTTGTTTACCCATTTCTTTTATCAGATTGTGCATACATATTCTTCCTCTATAAACAATATCTAAAAGAGCTTTATCTTCAAGACTTGTCAATCCAATCTCCGTTGAATAACCGCATCCATCTAACAATTTTTTTACGTGCTTGACATGTACATCATAATAATTGAAAAAACATGTGATATGCAAGAAAATATTTTTCTCTTCCTCATCAAGTCCTTCAAAACTCAATTTGAGGATATCGTTAACTTTTAAACAAGGTAATTTTTGAAGCTTTACCAGTTGGCTTTCCCATGCTTCTTGATTTTTGCCATGCAAGAAGGAGCCTAAAACCTTTAGGGCCAATGGATTTCCACCTACATATTCAGTCACTTTTTCTGCTAGCACCCTTATCTTTGGGTCACCATAGCCTTTTTTGAAGGCATTCAAGGCGAAAAGTTGAAAAGCTTCATCAGGATTCAAACACTGAAGCACATATATATCATCCACTTCATTACCAAGTATTTGCTTATCTCTGGTTGTTATCAAAATTTTACTACCTGATCCAAATTCAAGTCCTCGAACTAGATTTTCTATTTGCTCAAGATCATCAACATCATCAAGCACAATGAAAACTTTTTTCCTACCAAGCCTACTTATGGTACAAGGATATATTGCATTGCCAATGTGGGATTCTTTATCCCCTAATAACCTCCAAACAATTTTTTCCCTCAAAGCATCTATTCCATGTTTCTTTGATTCTTCCCTTACATTAGCCAAAAAGCAAGACCCTTCATATGTAAAATGCAATTTTTTAAACAATGCTTTTGCAAGAGTTGTTTTGCCCAAACCGCCCATGCCCCAAATTCCAATGAATTGGCAGCCACCGTTGTTTGAACCTTTGTCCAACAATGATTGTACATCTGCCATTCTTTTGTGAATTCCAATCAAGCCTTTTAGATAATCTTCACTTTGATACCTAGGGCCCAACTTTTGTATGACATGATTCACTATTTCTTTAATTAGCTCAGCTTCATCCCTACACACCATTGAAAAAATAAAGAGGCACCAAATTTAATGCCACATTATCTATTCATTTCAAATTTTGAACTATTCCTAACAACATGTAACTATGAAGATTCACCAATTTTTAAAATTTGTTATAGGTTTTTTTTTTGTTGAGAAATATTACTTATATTAGATGGCATAACTATGTGTGTGTATCAGAAAGATCATTATAACCATATACCCCTCCGGTCGGGATTTGCATTGGGTGCTCATCAGGATCTGGACGATCCAGATTTTATTTTATTTTTATTTTTTAACAATAATTATTTTAATAGGTATAGAATAAAAAATAAAGATAATCTCTTAACTATCATACTTTTAAAAAAATAATTATTTCTATTTTAAAATAATTATTTAAAAATATTAAATCTAGACCATCTGGACGGTTCAGATTGCTCATCACTTGATGAGCACCGAATGCAGGCTCCTCCGGTCGTTAATATAGAACCTAATTGTTGAGTTGATCATGACTCTAAATATAAGACTTATTGCTCATATTTATAAAATTTTTCTAAATTATCCTTGTTGATATTTTCTCAATCATAATCAAGCAAGAGAGGGAAAGAGGATATTAAGGATGATAATTGTGGTGTTTTAAAAAAATGTCATTTTTTTATAATTAATTAGCTTATCTAACTTTCTTTCTTTTTTTTTTAAACGAGCAACCTAACTTTTTAAATCTAAATCAGTTACATATAAGGACCGAAGGAATTTATATACAAGTTACCTGTCGAAGCTACAATGCCACCCAGATAAATTGGCGGCATGAGTGAGAGCCTCCCTCCACTTTTGCAGCTGATACTTATTGATGCTGCTTTTGCGCTCATGTTCTTCAAATGCTTTGTGGTAACTCCCACATTGCTTCCTCACATATGAAGGATCTACTCTATAGAACACTGGCATAACAAGGAGACCTTGATCATTTTTGGAGCACTCCAATATTTTTGCAAGCTCCGTCAAGCACCACGTGGAAGATGCATAGTTTTCTGAGAAGATCACAAGGAACAGAGTTGAATCTTCAATGGCTTTCTCAAGAGACGGCCATACATCATCTCCTTTCTCAAGTCTATAGTCGATGTATGTATCTATTTGTTTTCTGCGAAGAGCTTCATGAAGGTGGCTTGTGAAGTTGAAGCGGGTGTCCTCACCTCTGAAACTAATAAAAACATCATATTTCTTTGGAGATTGAGAAGATGGAGCAGCGGAAGAAGATGAGGCCATATCAGATTGCTTAGCTACTATAAGCAAATGAAAAGAGAACTGCGACTGCTTTCAATTCAGATTCAAGAACGATCGGTAATAGGAAACAAAGCGGCCTTAGAGGAAGATATATAAGATTTTAGCGGAGTAGATTGAGTCAACCAAGTCAATAAAAATTGGAACAAAATGAAAAATAAATAATCATAAATTGCAAAGAAAGGCCGTCCTGCCGAGTTATTAATGTGGGGAGAAGACAGCACTCAATGAAGAACATAGTACAAAGAGAAAGGAAACTCCGGTGACACTTTCTCCGAAATGTTGAAAGCTTAATCAAATTTTCCAAGTGCTGGTCAAAAAGAAAAACAAAATCAAATTTCCTAAGAAAATATGAACGCCTGCTGTCAAATGTCCTCATAAAATATGATTTAATAAAGCACTATGATTACACCTCTCTTATTTTTCCCCTCGGCAGCATTGGAAATAATATAACGGATTGGACATGACAGTGAGAATAGTAAAACTACACTCATATAACCGCGTAAATTAAAGTAGAAAGTTCACACACAATTGGATAGCTTGTTTGCTTATAATTATCTGAGAATAATTTTGTCTTATGTTAAAGATGAAAAGCAGTATAAGGGAGATGAAGTCACACATTAGGCTCGTATGTATCTTCTTATCTTAAGTACTTATAGCCATTTTCATTAAAAAAAAAAGTAGTTTTTAATATAAATAAAAACTTGAAAAAAATTAATTTACATTTTTTATAAATAGTTAATTCAATTTACTTATTTAATCGATCTGAATTAATTATTTATATATTATAATTAGGAATATAAACAGTATTCAGGTAGTACATAGCATGCACATGCATTTTATTGCGGAGCAAATTATTGAATAATGAAATGCAGTGCGCAGAAAGCAAAAGTGAAGTGCCAGAAAATCCAAGGCATGGCTGATGGTAAAGAGCCTCATAAATAGTGATATATCTCATTTTGAGTAATAATATTAAATAATGTTTTGTATCAAATGTCCCTTATGCCAGTCTATTGTCATATAGTTTTTCTTCTTGATGAATGATATTATATTTTTACTAAAAAAATAAGACTTATCCCAACTCGGATTGAAGTTCAGAAAATGCAAAAGGATAAATTGAGTGTAAGAGCAGAAAAATGAAAACAAAAAGTGTTAAGACATAATAATTCAGTGAAAATAATTTATCTGTATGTTTACAGAAATTAGATAATTTTGTATTATATGAGAAAAATGAAGAAAGTAATGCTGTACGCCAAGGCACACTTCAAACAAAAGCCAATAAACAAAAAAAAAAAGCAAATAAAAGCTACTTTTGACTTTTATACCAATATCGTCAATCTGCCTATGAAAATGGAATCTCCGTTGGCTTTTTGGCATGTGACTCCCCGTTTCAAAGGGGGGAAATAAATCACCACGAAACTTCATGGAATGGAATGCGGTCCATTTCAAAAGGGGGATGGCCCTCCAACAACTCTGCACTCTGAACTTAATTAAAGCTTTCTTTTACCCAAAAAAAAAATTAACACTTTCTTTTATGCTCACAATCAAATATTCTTCTTAATTATATTGATCGTTTCTCTTAAATACCCATACTATTAGGAAACACCGAAATTTAATTAGTTTATTGTGTTTTTTTTTCTTTTAGATTTTCAGTTCTGTCACAATTTAAATATGTGGGTTGGTTTGGGTTAAGGTTAATCAAAGTGATTTTCATTCCAATTGATTTTTATAAACTGACGTCAGGAGCATTTTAGTATTTCGGTTAAAAGTTTAGGATTATTTTTACACAATTAACCTTTTTTTCAAATTAGGGTTATTTTAGTATTATTAAACATTATCATGGGTCTCACTACATACAAAAGGTGATGGCTGTAAGACTATAACCATGTCATTTTTGCTTTGATTTTACAAATTTATAAGTACTTTTGCATTTTTAAAATCTATGAATTATGCAATTCTGGATATAAGAGGATTATCCAATAAATTCTATCAAGGTGTATACAAATGATGAAAAATGGAGATTATAGGAAAAATAATAATTATGGGTAAAAGCAGTGAGATGCCAAAAGAGCAATCATTTAAAGGCAGCTAAATTCTCAAAGAAATTGCTGAGAAATGAATTGGAAATACTGAAAGGTTTATTCAAAATTTAAATATCTTGTTTAAGATTAATACTTATGAATTACTGTTTGTTTGAATGATATTTATAATTTATTTTTTAAAAAAATTTTAACATCTGAGCTGTCATTGTATTTATTGATCTTTTGGACTTAATTATCATTTCCCTAACAATTATGTTATTATATTATTGTCGGGTATTTGCATAATTAATTTTGAGTTCTGGAAATCACAAGGTAACTTCCAGAAAGTCTGGCGTGCTCTAATGAGCCAGTTAATTTGGGTCAAGTGAGGCTCCTAATAAAAACTAGCAAGATTTTTTATTTTCTTGCCTTAACTTATTCCAGCGCCAATATTTTTAATCTCTAATTATTTATAATAAATTTATTTTTTTAAGAAGTGACAGTTATAAAATTATTTTTCTTTTAAATTTTGTGTATATTAAAACAAAAAAATCCAAATATAAAAAAATATTAAATTGAATCTGAATCATCGAAAATCAATGTGGTTGCTTCTTATTATGACGAGGGTATTGTACAAAGTAAACCTGCATTTTTATTATTGTTTTTCAAGACATGCAAAAGATAAGTTTTTATAAATTATGTATGTTTATTTTATCTGTTTTTATTTTATTTTTTCGGCTTGTAATTAGCACTTCTTTATATACTGTATTTGCTTATTTTGAATTTTAATGCCTAAAGTAATGTATTTGTGAGTCTTTGTTCTCTAAAACGAAGGAGACAACTAAAAGCAAAGCCAACTTTTACCCGTTTTCGTGTGCCTTCCGAAGAGTTTTTTTTTTTTTTTGAGTTTTAATGCGTACTTAGGAAATGACCTTGCGACTTTCTCCCAAATTTCCTAAAGGCCTTCACCCAAAGCTTAGTTAATAAAACAATAGAAATGATTCAAATTTAATAAGTGCATGATGACCAATTATATATTCCCTCCGTCTCTTATTATAAGATCTAATTTTTTGAATAGATTTGTCTCTTTTTATAAGATCTCTTTTGTGTTTGTCTGAACATTTATTATATTATTACTTACTTTACCTCTAGTTTAATGTATTAAATATATTCTCTTTCTTCATTTATCTCACTATTACTCTCTCACATCTATCCATTTATATATAGGGGTATATTTGGAAAAAAATTACATTTGCTACATATTAATTGCTTTTAACTAATTTTAACTGTTTTCTTAAACCATGTAATTTAGTTAAAAGGATCTTATAATAAGGGACGGAGTAGTATACCCATCCTACTTGTAAAAGTTGAAATTAAGCACACAGCCAAAATAGGGAAGATATAAGTAGGCACGAATCCATTATTTTTTATTTTAATTTATTATTTTTTAAAAATTATTAAATTATATATATGAGATATATGTTATAAAATTCATGCTTTTCAATCATTTTACATGTAAACTTACTTTTCTAAATAATTTTTAATTTAACAAACTAACTTTTATAACAAACCAATTCAAATATAAATCACATTAGGCTAACTGACTTTTTCAAAAGTCATATAGAATAAAAGTCAGTTTTATCACTGTTAATCCAAATACACCTAATTATTTACATCGTATTTCATATATAATATTTAATTAATTTTAACTAATTTTTTATTTACATAATTCAGTTGATTAATCCAAGTACACTCTAAGTACTTATTTACATCGTATTTCGTATATAATATTTAATTAATTTAACTAATTTTTTATTTACATAACTCAGGTACGTAGTTGGTTGTCATTTGTTATATGTGTGAATGAGTTTTTAAACTCAAATTTGTTGGTGACATGTTCGAATGAGCATGTGCTTCATTTGTATTAAACAAAACAAAATAACCTAATTTTGTTTCCCAAGATACAAAGGCAAGCAAAACTTGAAAATAGATAACCTATAACTTAGTTTTAATTGTGTACCTTAGCGTCCATTCCTTACTGAAAGTAATTGCCTAAACAAAAGTTAAAAGAAAATCGCTCCTGAACGACCTGTCGGCCAAACGAATCTAATGGTTGTTCGAGTTCCCTTATTTTAAAAAATTTTGTATTGTGTGAAAATAATTTTAATTCATAAAACGTAAAAATAATTTTTTAAATTGATTATTAGAGGCATTTAGCCAATGATGTGTGCAAGTCTTGACATTTTTAATTATTATTAGCTCTCATTTCCTCTCCTCTTTAATAAAACGAGCTGCCATCAATGATCGTTTGATTTCCATTTTTGAACCCTTTTTTTAGCCTTTACCATAAAGCTCGGGTGGGTACAGTGCATATTATTGTACTTTTTTCCATCCTAAATAAATATAAAATTCTACTATATTTTATTTTTTAAATTCATAAATTTTTCTTGAACTATCTCTATTTATTATGAAAATAAAAGATATGACGCATGTAATTAATTGAAAGTAAAAATAAAAAAATATTAAACGTTGGTACATTTTAAAGGTGTATACCGAAGTCCACCCAAAAATTTCCTGTAAACGTTTCCACTGATACGTACGGATTGCGGGCGGCAGCGACGGAGAAGCTCCTGTGAAATTAAAGTAGAAAACTCACACATAATTGGATATATATATATATATATATATATCCTCTCTGTGTTTTTCCCAATATTTTTCTTACATTTAGACTTCAAGAGTTATTGATTAAACAGAAGATGTTGTATCACTCAAAATTCAAAAAGTGCATATGAATCTCCCAATATTGAAGATCTATAAGAACCTCGATTTACTTCTTCTTGTTTGATTTGAATATTTATTTGTTAATACTTGTAGTCGACAATGATGATCCAGAAAAGACGGCGCAGAAAAAGAATGCACCATCCCAAGGTTGTGGAATGGAACTGAGATCCACAGTCATGAAAGACTGTGTAGTCCTATGCATGAACCACTCTACAACTCTTTTTCCATGATATTCCATTTTGGGCTTGTAATCAATGGTTTTGTTATTATGTATGTCAAGTAGCACTTTGGCTTCAACATCTTGAAATTAGTCACATATCAAAAAAAGGGAAGATATAAGATGGCACGAATTCAAGTTCTTCAAGGTCATGTGAAGAATTTTCAAAGAGAATTATAGTTAATAGTACAAGGTTAACAACATGTCAACATTGAAATAAATTAACAATTGAGTACTATTTTATTTTGGGTTGATGTATTTTTTTAATCCCTCTAATTTGCTCTCATTTTAGTTTTCAAAGGGCAAAATGGTCCAGATATTTATTAAATTATAGGAACTAATATTTTCAAATGCAAAAAAAAAATTGAGGGACTAAAACCTATTATTTGAAATTTAAGAGACAAAAATTGAAATAAAAGCTTATTTGAAGGACGAAAAATTATATTAACTATTTTATTCTTTATTTATAAGTTACTTTTCATATGTTTAACTGAAACTAAATAAAACCTTAAAACTCATTAATTCTATTTAAAATTAAATAAGCTTTCAACTTATATGGATTTTTCCTAATAAAGTTTTAATGAGGCATAATATTTGTTTATAGACATCCAAAGGGGAGTTATATGAATGGCCATAAACTCCCCTAACCCTTGGCCTTTCATATTCCACATCCATAACCTCTTTAATGAATGGTTTTTAGGAGTTTTCATTTCATAATAACTCAAAGGTCACATATTATGCACTCATGAGAATTAATTTTTCACTTATTTTATGTTACTCTTAATGAGGTTAACACCCTATAAATAGAGGGCTATGTAATAAATACTCATCTAGTCCTATTTATAAGGTACTTCCAATATGTTTCACACAGGTCAAGGAAAGCCTTAAACTGTATTAACTTTTCATTAAAATATAGCAACTTTTCAATTTTACTCATATTTAACATATATATATTTTTTAAAAAAACTATCTATACTATAATAAATGAAGGACAATATAGTATATTTATAGTAAAAATTTAATGAAGCAACTGATAGATACGACAAGAAAAAATCTTCTCTCTCTGCCCTATAAATAGGATCAGAAGAGAAATTTGCACATCCAAGTGAATAAGAATACACTCCATCTTTCTCTACAATTTTCTCTCTTGTCTTGCTCATTGTCTAATCTCCTTTACATTTCCTTATTTTCATATCACCGATCAAATATTCTCCTAAATTACAAGTCTCGTTTCTCTTAAATCCACTTGCTACGAGTAAAACACCGGAATTTAATTAGTTTGTGGTGTTTTTCCTTACCATCTCTAGCATGAAATTAAATATGGGCTCGTTTATATTTGAATTGTAATATTATTACAATTTAAAGCTTGTTACCGCCTCTGCATTATCGTGAGCAGTTAAAAGACATGCGATATCCGAGAAACTCTCTCTCTGCCTCATCAAGTCTTTCAAGACTTAATTTTAGGGCACCGTTAATGTGTGGATCAGGTGATTTTTGAAGGTTTTCCAATAGGCTTTCCCAAGCTTCTGGATCTTCCTTACCAGACACGGCGGAATTACCCAAATGTATTAGGGCCAATGGATTTCCTTTTGCCCTGTGAGTCACTTTCTTTGCCAGCCTTCCTAGTTTTGGGTGAGGGACAGGGCAGTCTTTTCCGAAGGCATGTGAAGAGAAAAGTTTAAAAGCCTCATTAGAATCCAAATCCTTTCGTTCATATATAGCATCACGATCTACTTTAGTACCAAGGACTTGTTTATCTCTGGTTGTTATTAAGATTTTACTACCTGGTTTAAACCAATCGCGTCTTCCAACCAAATTGTTTACTGGATCATAATTATCAACATCATAAAAAACAATGAAAACTTCTTTCCGTTTAAGTCTCATCCTGTCATGAGGGCCAGTGGGAGATTTTTTATCCCCTAACAACGCCAAAATAAGATCTTTCTTCACGGGCTGTATTCCGTGGTCTTTGATTTTTCTCCCACTTTTTCCACAACACCAGTTGTTATATAATGCTCTTGAGAGAGTTGTTTTGTCCAAACCGCCCATCCCCCAAATGCAAATAATTCGGACATCGTTGGACTCCTTGTCCAACAGTGATTCTACATCTCTCATTCTCTCTTTAATTCCGATAAAGTGTTCTCCATTATCTTCACTTGGATACCGCTTGCGCAGCTTGTTTTTAGCACTTTCCACTATTTCTTTAAATCGGTCTGCTTCATTATCTCTGCACACCATTCAAAAAGTAAAGATGCACAAATTTAGTATCGTCGTATCTATTGAAGATTTTTAACTATTCCTACTGAAATGCAACTTTGAAAATTTCTCAATTTTGAAAATGTGTTCTTATTAATAGTTTTCTTGAGAAACATTACTCCCTGTAAAGTATGTCATATTTTTATTAAAAAAAAACACTTAGAAGTTGCCTCAAATTTTGTTTTTACTCCTTTTCGTGAGTTCTGGCATCTGAGTTCGCTTTTGAGAAATATAAAAATGAACAAATAATTATCCTCTTCAAAAATCAGTAATATATAATAATATGTTTGCATTACATTTACAATGAAAGTCCTCTCCTTTTTGTCCAAAAGAAGTGAAAGTCTCATCATGCTTTTTAGTCAAGATAAAGCCTCTCTAGCGGTGAGACATACTGTAAACCTTGGGAGAAGCCTAAGCAATTGTTTGATTTCTATTTTGTTTAATTTTTATTGCAGTTTCAGCAAATAAAAAGAGAATTCTTGTTTGGGTGAGGTGAAACCCAAAAAGCAAGTCAATAAATAAAGATGTGTGGTCTGAGTAATAAATACGGAATAGGGTACGTACCGGAAAATTGTGCAGACACAGCTGTAAATTTTGGCTAATACGGATTGCGCGTGACACTGAACGGTGAAACAACAGTGAAATAAGCACAGAGAATCCCCACGAAATTGTACATACATTTTCTATGGTCTGATCGTAACAACATTTGAAATTACTTATATAGTAAGTACTTCCTCCGTCTCATATTATAAGCAACATGAAACTCATCATGTAGATAAAAATATTAGTTAAAATTAGTTAAAAATAATAAATATATAAAAATTAGAAGTTCTTTCACTAAACTACTTTTATTTATGAGGGAGAGAGAGTATAAGAGAGAATAAAAAAATTATTATAACAAAAAGAATTATATAAGAGAGAGAATGTGATGGAGAGATGATGGTTTGAGAAATAAAATTGTAAATATATTAAATATTAAAATAAATAATTAATGAGGACAAAATAGAGAATTCACCACAAAAATTTAAGACAACTTGTAAATGTTGCTTGTATTTAGAAATAAGAGGGAAGTGATAATTGTTGCTTATAATATGAGACGGAGGGAGTATATTTTATATAAATTGAGATAAATTTTTTTATATATTTATCTTATATTTTAAACATGGTAGTAAAAAATCTGTTCATAAATAATTTTAAATGGGTTAATTTGTTTGCTTTTTATCAGTAACATTATTTTTCACGAACTCGTGGAACACGTGACAGCAGGGGTGAATTAATGTCTGGACAAATGTGGAGATAACTTGACAAGGATGAATTCTCATTGTGTAGATTTTTCTGGCGTAAAATAATATTATTCCCTCCCAGATTTATTTTGATTTAACACTTTATTTTTCCAAATTTATAATTTTTTTCCCTCAAAATCTTCATATTGATTATAACAAAAAATTTCATTAAAAAATAGTTAATGATTAAAAAAAACACTTTAAAAATATAAATTAATATGTGTTTTTCATAAATAATACTAGTTACGATCTTTAATATAATAACTAATTTAAAGTTTATTTTAATTCTAAATACAAGACTCTATTTTGTTTTTTTATATTTTTTATTTTTTTAAAATAGTCCTTAAATTAATAGTAATTATAGTTACTATACTTATTAGTAAAAATATTTTTAAAAAACAACATTTATATATTATAAGTAATTAATTTAACTAATTTTTAATCTATTTAAATTAGTTAATCTACCCTTATATTAAAAACCGAAGTCAGCAGTTAATTTAAACAAACAGGGCCGTGCGTTCCAAAGAAATGGGGTCCTGGGAAGTTGGAATTTTGCTGTGCTGTTATGAGCGGGGTGAAAAAGAAATTAACCTGGCACTTTCGGTTAGGGGTGTTCACGGGACCCAGTCCCGTCCCGGTGAACAGGAACAGGACAGGGATTTTGTCCCGTGTCCCGTCCTGGACGGGACCGAGACGTCCCGCTTCTCTCTTTTTTAAAAAAAAAAATATAATTTTTTATATGAATTTTTTTTATGTTCTAATACTTATTTTTTTGGGCCTCTAAAGATAAAAAATTTTATAAAAAAATTACATAGAAAACTCAATTATATAACATAAAAAATGTGTAAAAATAATACTGTAAAAAAAATACCGTAAAAAAACACTATATAATGACTTTATGAATTATTTTATTAAGGAAGGAGATTTTGTTGAGATAATACTACAATTTAAGAGCTACAAATCACCATAAAAACAAGAGTTATTATTAATAAGTAAATTGAATAATCTAATAATAATTATTAATAAATAATTTTTAAAAGGAAAAAAAATCCCGGGACAAAACGATCCAGTCCCGCGTCCCATCCAGTCCCGTCCCAAACTCACCGGAACCGGAACGAGACAAATTGAACAACCCTACTTTTGGTGACCTTCACCCCCACGTACATCAGGTGCAGGGCAAACCAAATTATTGGGTGAGGACACATGCATGCAAATGCGGGAAGAAGAAAAAAAAGCAACCAATGTCAGTCCAAAAATAAATAAATAAATAAGGCAACCTTCGCATGTTAATTAAAGGTACTTTTTCCCCTTTCCGGTTCTATCTTCTATCATGAAATTAAATATGGGCTTGTTTGGATAAGCATTAAATTGTAAAATAAGTATCTTATTCTTTTAAAAAAAAAACCAAAAAAAAAAGATTCAAATTTATTTTAATGACATTGAAAATATTTTTTTTTACATATTTGAGGGGTAGTGGGGCATACTGATACACACGGAGCAATGTTCACAATGGTAGCCCCACCAAGTGTGGAAGTGTGGAAAATAAGTCGGCACGCATGCAAGTTCTTGAAAGAGCGGAATTTGTGTTGAAATGGGGAATACCCTGGTGCTCACAAGAGAGAGAGAGAGAGAGAGAGAGAGAGAGAGTATTGAAGGCGGATAAATAATCTAAAATGAAACTCATTTTTTTCTTCTGCTTTTGGTACAATATTATGCATAAAGATAGGGTCTAAAATTTTTTTCCATCTGTCCAACAATCCTTAGATTATGGGATATAGCTGTAATTGGTTTAAAGCGCGACTTGAGGTTTTACCTGTTTCCGGCTGACTTCCGAAAAGTTTTAATGCATGGTTAAGAAATTACCTTGAGACTTTCTCCCAAATTTCTCCAAAGGCCTTCATCCAAAAGCTTAAATTCAATAGGAAATAAACAGGGCCTGTGGGGGGGAGGGATTATACTATTGGGGAAGATAATTAAGGTGGTCTTGCAGTTGATACAGGCAACCAAGTCAATCGAATTACGTCTGCGAGACTTCATGGAATGGAGCGCATACCATTTTCACGAGGGGATGGGCCTCTTTCAAGTTATTAATTAAAAATTTCTTTTATTTATGTTCTCAATCTGAACACTGGAAAAAAAACTCTCCAATTAATATCTTCCTGATTATGAATTATTTCTCTCTGTTTTTTTTTTTTGCCAACAGTTATGATTCTCACATCTCAATACTTTGTGATTGAGATTTGGGGAAAACTAATTCATAAATCTTTATAGTTAATTGATTTTTAATGAGCTTGATTTTAAAAATTAAAAAAGTGATGTTAAAAACTTTTAATTAATTTTTATTACTCTTTTATTTTTCTTCTTCTCTTTATTAAAATTTCAAAACCCCACTTCTCTAATTTTTTATATAGAGCTTGTTAAAATTTTCCTTCTTCTTCCTTCTTTTCCATTTCCCTCGTACTAAACAATACCTAAGGTATACACAAATTAGTTTGAGCTACCGTATTTTACAGAAAATTACAATTAATTGAAGGGTCACAAAGACAATTTAAAAAGAAAAGGCTTGTGCCAGCTTACATAAATCCTTCGATCATGCCCAACTACTATCAAACCTCTTCAATTCAAATAATAGACTTAGCTTCACATGATCAGACTATGCAAATAGCAAAACTGAATTAGCGATGGTGCTGCCTTGATGCCTTGCTCTTAACTTGAACAAGCATGTCAGTTTTTGCAAAGCCTCCAGCTGTGACATGTGCAGCATCTGGAAAGAAATATATCCTGATCTAAGGACATTGGGCATTCAACTTACCTAAATTTTTCTTGTTAAAAAAAAAAAAAAAGGTTGAAGCCTCTCCCAACTAACAAGATTTTTTAATTTTTTAATTTTTTTGCTGTAACTTATTCCAGTGCCCATTATCGCAATGACACCTAACCTTTTCAATATTTTTAATCTGTAATTTTATTATAATAAATTTACTTTTTTAAAGAATTGATAGTGATAAATGATCTTTGTTTTGAATTTTGTATATATTAAAACAAAAAATTATTTAATATATAAAAATATTAAATTGGATCAATAATCCAAAATCAACCTCGGTGGTTCTTATTATGATGAGGGTATTATACATAGTAAATTCACATTTTTATTATTGTTTTTCAAAACATAAATACAAAAGAGAATTTTTATAAATTATGTTTGTCTATTTTATCTCTTTTTGTTTGATTTTTTTTGCTCATAATTAGCGCTTCTTTATACTGTATTTACTTATTTTGAATTTTAATGCCCAAAGTAAATATACTTATGTTCTCTACAACGAATGGGATGACTAGAAGCAAAGCTAACTTTTACAGGCTTCACCTTTTCACTTCCGAAAAAGCTTTAACGCATAATTAGGAAACTACGTTGAGACTTTCTCCCAAGTTTCTTAAGGCCTTCACCCAAAGCTTAATTAATAAAAAACTAGAAATGATTCAAATTTAATAAATGCATGATGGCCAATTATATATACCTATTATATAACGGACAATTATATATACTGCTTCATACTCGTTTGTTCCATGGGAAATACAGGACGAAAATGAACGTTCTTGCAGTAGCGTTGCATGAGGAAGGAAACCTTCTTTTGATTCCACACAAAGAACATCCAAATAAAATGAGAGGAGGGGACTATTATAAGCATTGCTGACTGACTGATCAACGAAGCCCTTCTACTTTCCAAAATAAGTACAGAACAAATGAAAGTACAGAATCGGTGGAGGAGATTGAAACTAACAAAATGTAAGATTTAATTTCATTCACGTGCTTAACATGGGATATATAAATTGTTGTCTCACAGAAAATGATGTAGAAATAATATCCATGTATATCGAATGGAGGCTGGGTCCGGTTGCTTTCAATTTTAATTTTAATATAACAGTTAAAGAATTAGTTTGTATTTAATTTAGCCCTATAGGCATGGAAGATCACGATAAGAGAGAGATCAATCATAATTAAGCATAGCCAGAATCCCAACCGGATAATTAAATTGGCAGAATGAGTGAGAACCTCCCTCCACTTTTGCAGTTGTTGCTTGAATTGGTGATGCTTTTGTGCTCAAGTTCTTCAAATGCTTTCTGGTAACTCTCAGATTGCTTCCTCATATGTGAAGGATCTGCTCTATAGAACACTCTAATATTTCTGTAAGCTCCTTCAAGCACCACGTGGAAGTTGTATTAATAATTGGGGGATATTAAATGCCATTGCGCATATAATAAAAACATCTCAACGTAATGATTGAGATATACATAGGAACACTTAATAATAATATTAAGTCTTTGCATGGTTTTGTTCACCAGCAAAATCATATGCTTGTGCAATATTAAGATTTGTAAGTCGCACTTTCTTCCATCATCTTCTTATGTCTTCGTTAACTGATGAGATATTCGTCTTTGATATTCGCAAGGCCTTTCCCAGCAACTTCAGTAATTTGATCTGCCCTTACGACATATAAGCGATGAAACTCCAATCCTTAATTATGATGTGGTATTGGGGCGAGGGAACCCCAAAGAGTTGCAAAACATTCGCAATCATTTTCCCTCTTTTTTTTTATTATAAAAATAAAAGTTTAAATAAATTGAATTTCTGTCCTCCTGGGACTAGTACGCCTTTACTTGGGCTTTGGCATTTGCACAGTTGGAATAATTTGTTTTGAAAATAAAGATAAAGTTCTCTCTTTTTGCGGACGTTGCGAAGAAGGGAGAGCGGTAAGCGGAGGCACAAGAATAGTTATTAACGAAGTACTTAAAGAAAGAGACTCATTTAAATTGTAAGCCAAGATTAAAGGCCCTTTGTGCCAAGAAAATCCTCAATGACAGAGTTATGCAAGGGAACAAAAACCCAGACTTGCAGACCAAAATGAAATCGAACCTTGAAATCAAAATGTATGAATGATTTTCACATATTGTCGTCAATACAACTTTTTTAGTTCATTTAATGCTGAATGGAAAAGACAGCACTGAATGGAAAACGAAGAGCAGAGAGAGAAAATTATGAGAAGAGTGGACTATAAGCATTGCTGATTCATTTTGAAACAATGAGCCCCTCTACTCTGCTTAACCGCCAAGGGATCTGTTAAAAATAAGCACAGAACAAATGTAACAGAATCGGTGGATGAAATTGAAGCCAACAACATATAAGATTTCATTGGCATGCTTAACTTGGGATATATAAATTGGCTCCAAAGAAATTACGTGGAAATAAAATGCAGGGACAAACCTCAACAAATTGGTACTGCCACAGCCACGGCACCTGACACCATGTGTATGAGTCAGAATCTTGTTCGCTTTCACTGGTTTCATGTTCTTCACGATCATTGTCCCTATTAATTATAACCGCGATCAGAGGCTCAAATGATTCATTCCTCATTTGATTAGGCTCTGCTTCAGTATTAATAACTTCATTCTTAGACATGAAGCTAAATGCGTCAGGAACTTATGCAAACTAAACTAACAACCCTGGTTTTTGACCAAAAAAAAAAACTAACAACCCTGGTTAAATTAAGAACTCCGAATTACCGTCCAATATTAAATCCCAGCTATCAAATGTTAACCTCAATCAAATTTTTAGGGTATTCCTAATTAAAGGCAACTTTGCAGATTCGCAAATATTTCCAAAACTACAGTAAAACTTTTTTTCAGAGCAAGATGATCGGATGAATTGAACGAGATCAAACTTATCAGGCTGTTGATTGAGTTTACGACTTTAATGGATGCAGCCTTATGAATACACACACACACACACACACAAATTAGATGGAAATGATGCAGCCATCAGAGGGAGTGGGATTGAAAAAGAAAGATGAGAATATATTAATGTTCAAAGATCGAACCAGTGATTATATTCCCAGACCGCTTCTTCGATTGCGCACGAAGATGAACTTGATCTCTATATTTGCAAGCTCCTTCAATGGCTTCCTCAATTTCCATAAATCTTTTTCTTTCTCAATCTACTCAGTTAATTTCCTGTGATTATGAAATATTAGAAGTACGAAATAATCAGCTTAATGTCCATTTGTTGAATCGAATTCTTCAAAAATGTTAAATTAATTATATGTATGCCAATTCTTCAAAAAAAAAAAAAAAGGGAAGCATGTCTATCAGTAGTAGTTAAAACCAGAGCATACCATTTTGAGGTGGAGGCGCGAGAGTGATGTATGAAGTTGAAGTAGTGGGCAGATGAATTGAACTTGAGAGCTGTAAAACTCAAAAACCATGTTATGAAATTCATCGAAGTAAGCTGTGATATTTGCGCTTTCGAGAGGCCGATTGCGTTGCATTAGAGCTACGATGTGGATGCAATAATGCCAATTGAATTTGCTTGATGTCATTTTGATATTCAACTGCAGATGTCGGGCACACCCCACACTCTTTGATCCCTCCTCTTGTTTCATCAAGACGTGCGAATTCAATTTGAAGCAATGGATGATAAGTGTTGCTTTGGGCTTCAATTTTCTTTGCTTCAATTTTCCTTTGTACTTCTCGACGTGCCCGTTGATCGTACAAATGAGCAACATGATCTGACAACATGGACTCACTATGAGACCACCATGCAGACATGGAAGCATATTGACCATCAATAAACAATTTGGCCGTAATTTTTAGAAACCGTGATGATCCAGAAATGACGGCGCAAAAAATGAAAGCGCCATCCCAAGGTTGTGGAATCGAACTGAGATCCACAGTCAAGAAAGACCCTGTAGTCCTATACATGACCCACTCTGCAACTCTATTCCCCGGATATTTCACTGTAGCCCCGTAATCATTGGCTTTGTTATTATTTATGTCACGTATCAATGTGGCCTCAACAGCTTTGATTGACTGCCCATCCAACTTCATGCAATTTCTGAAACTGAAGATCGGATGAAAATATTGTTTTCCTTCTCTATCTTCACTCATTAAAGGTGAATGTAAAGTCTCAAGGGACAGGCAGTCATCGACCAACAGCATTGAGATAAAGGGAGGGAGTTGTGGTAGAGACCGAAGCCTTTTGCATCCAATTAAGGTGAGACTTCGCAGGCTTGAAAGATGTTTGATGCTTAAAGGCAAGGTCTCTATATTATTCCTCGAGAGATCTAACCGCCATAATGACGACAACAAGCTGATGTTGTCGGGCACTTCATATAATTCACTACAATCAGTCAGCTTTAGATCTCGCAAAGCACGCATCTCATCAAATTTGGAAAGTAGATTTGACGCTAGCTTATTACAATATGCAGCCTCAAGGCCTCGAAGGGTACGCGGGTCAACCAACTTGTGAAAACTTGTCACACCTTCGCATCTTCCTAGATCCAAAATACCAATTTTGCTGAGATGTCCGCTTGATGAGCACAACTCACCATTGATGGCTGCATCACAAAGATCCAACTCAGACAAAAAAATTTCTGAGGTCACCGAAAATTCTGAGTCCTGAGCATCCCATCAAGTTGAGTTCCCTCAGTGATTTGAGATGGGATAGCACTAAAACACTAATGCTATGAAGAGATAAAATAGATGGATGAACATTCTGCAATTTTGGACAATATCCAAGAATAACTCGTGCAAGATGTATGGCCTTGGAAAAATTTGGGAGCTCAATCAAGTCTTTTGATCCATGAAGATTGATTTTGCTTAAATTCACAAGATTCTGTAAAAACAAAAAAAAATTCCATGGTAAGATTGGTGGCAAAAACGAAAATAATTACTCTCTCTTATCCTTTTTTAATAGTTTTACTAAAAAATTACTTATTAATGTCGAAAGGTTTTACAACTTTCTAAAATTACACTTAATCAATAATCTTTATAAATATCGGTGTGATGGTGAAATACAAATGCATTTTTTAGAATGGGTGCTGTCAGTCTGTCATTGAATTTTTTAAGAGGTCTTAAAGACCCATAGGTAAAGGCTTACCCATTTTCACCATATTTTTCTTCAATATTTCAGAACTTTTCTGGAAAAGCCAAAATGTGTTGCACCATGTAGGATGTTTCAATGATTCTTCACGAACAATTTGTTTACCCATTTGTTTTATCAGACTGTGCATACATATTCTTCCTCCATCAATATCTAAAAGAGCTTTATCTTCAAGTCTCATCAATCCAATCTCAGTTGAATAACCGCATGCATCTAACCATTTTTTTACATCCTCAACATCATAATCATCATTGAAAAAACATACGATATGTGAGAAAATATTTTTCTCTTCCTCATTATCAAGTCCTTCAAAGCTCAATTTGAGGATATCATTGACTTTTGGACAAGGTAATTTTTGAAGCTTTTCAAATTGGCTTTTCCATGCTTCTTGCTTTTTGCCGTGCAAGGAGGAGCCTAAAACCTTTAGGGCCAATGGATTTCCACCTGCATATCCAATCACTTTTTTTGCTAGCTCGCTTATCTTTGGATCACTATAGCCTTCTTTGAAGGCATTCAAGGAGAAAAGTTGAAAAGCTTCATCAGGATCCAAAGCATGAAGCGCATATATATCATCCACTTCCTTACCAAGCACTTGCTTATCTCTAGTTGTTATTAAAATTTTACTACCTGGTCCAAATTCAAGGTTTCCAACTAGATTTTCTAATTGCGCATGATTATCAACATCATCAAGCACAATTAAAACTTTTTTCCGGCGGAGCCTACTTATGGTATGAGGATATATTGCATTGCCAATGTGAGATTCTTTATCCCCTAATAACCTCCAAAGGAGTTCTCTCCTTAAAGCATCCATTCCATATTTCTTCGATTCTTCCATTACGTTCAGAAAGCAAGACCCTTCACATGTAAAAAATAATTTGTTAAATAATGCTTCTGCAAGAATTGTTTTGCCTAAACCGCCCATCCCCCAAATTCCAATGAATTGACAGCCACCATTGTTTGAACCTTTCTCCAACAATGATTCTACATCTGCCATTCTTTTGTGAATTCCAATCAAGCCTTTTAGATAATATTCACTTTGATACCTAGGGCCCAACTTTTGCATGACTCGATTCACTATTTCTTCAATTAGTTCCGCTTCATCCCTACACACCATTGAAAAATAAAGAGGCACCAAATTTAATACCACATTATCTATTCATTTCAAATTTTGAACTATTTCTATTGACATGTAACTATGAAGATTTGCCCATTTTTAAAATTTCTTATAATATTTTTTTGAGAAATATTACTTATATTAGATGACATAACTAGACATATATATATATATATATATATATATGAAATTCCAGCTTCATCTTATGGCTACGAATGCATCGTCATGACCATAGTGAAACAGGGATTGAGATTAAAATATCATAAGAGTAAATTGATTGACCCGGTGGACTGGTTAAGCATAATGTACAAGAGAAGCTATTCTCTTTATGATCATCAGCGTAACTTCCATTAAATGCCTCAAAGATTGATTTAATTTAGCCCCAGGCGTGGATGAAAATGATAAGAGGAAGATCATAAATATGTAGTTACCTATTGAAGCCACAATGCCAACCAAACATCGGCAGCTTGAGTAAGAGCCTCCCTCCACCTTTGCAGTTGTTGATTGTTGATGTTTCTTTTGCACTCATGTTCTTCAAATGCTTTCTTGTAACTCCCAGACTGCTTCCTCACATGTGAAGGATCCACTCTATAGAACACCGGCATAACAAAGCAACCTTGATTTTTGGAGCACTCTAATATTTTTGCAAGCTCCTTCAGGCACCACGTGGAAGATGCATAGTTTTCTGAGAAGACCACAAGGAACAGAGTTGAATCTTCAATGGCTTTCTCGAGAGACGGCCATACCTCATCTCCTTTCTCAAGTCTATAGTCAATGTATGTATATATTTGGTTTCTGCGAAGAGCTTCATGAAGGTGGCTCGTGAAGTTGAATCGGGTGTCCTCACCTCTGAAGCTAATAAAAACATCATATTTCTTTGGAGATTGGGAAGATGGAGCAGAGGAAGAAGATGAAGCCATATCAAATTGCTTGGCTACGATATGCCAAAAAAGGGGACTGCTTTCGATTCAGATCTAAGAACGATTGGTAATAGGAAACAAACCGGCCTAAGAGGAAGATATATAAGATTTTAGGGGAATAGATTGAGTCAACCAAGTCAATGAAAGATGGAACAAAATGAATAATAAATAATCATAATAAATTATAGATAAAAGCAAAGCTAACTTTTAGAGATTTATCATAATACAGCTTCCATACGTGTGACTTCTGAGAAGTTTCACATGGCCTGATCCTCAAATTTGAAATTTCAAAGAAACGCGGTCCTCCTACCCAATTAGTAGTGTGTGGAAAAGACCGCACTAAATCAAAAACATAGTATAGAGAGTAAGGAAATTCCACTGACCCTGTCTCCGAAATGTTGATCAAATATCTTTGAGACCTTCACCCAAAGCTTTGATCAAATTTTCTAAGGGATGGTCCAAAAAGAAAAAGAAAATAAAAAATCCCAAGAAAATAGAAACGCCTGCGATCAAATGTCCTAATGAAATTTGGATTAATAAAGCACTATAGTTACACCTCTCTTACTTATGTTGCATGTTTAGTGTTCGCCTCTAGAAATATAAGGTTGAACAAATACTTATTTTCTTCAAAAAATAATAACGTATATTATCAAAACATTTAACGTGAAAGCCAGAGCCAGTAAGCATTGGAGTAGAGGAGGGTGTGACTGTGAGTAAAAAACGCGGAGGAACAAGTACGGATTGCGCGTGACAGTGAGAATGGTGGAGCCTCATAAATAGTCATGTGTCTTATTTTGAGGAATGATGTTAAACAATGTTTTGTATAAAATACCCCTTATGAATAAATAAAATAACTCAGCACTTTTTATCGTGCCAGTCTATTGTCATATAGTTTTTCTTCTTGATGAATGACATTTATATTTTTACTAAAAATATATGACCTAGGCCACCTTGGATTGAAGTTGAGAAAATGCAAAGTGTAAATTGAGGGTAAGAGTAGAAAAAAGAAAAAAAAAAAGGGGGTTTTAAGACATAATAAGTTAATGCTTGCGAAGCTTGCAGAAAGTTCACAAAACAAACAAATATACAAAAAAGTAGAAAAAAGCTACTTTTGACTTTCATACGGAGATCGTCAATCTGCCTACGAAAATAGAATCTCTTTGTTGGCTTTTTGGCATATGACTCAACCGACGCGTATAGTTATTGGCTTCATGTTTCAAAAAGTGTAGGGTGCTTTAATGAGTAAGTGAATTCGGGTCAAGTGAGGCCTTATCCATGATACACTAAAAAAAACAGACTTTCGGCAGCGACAAAAAAAACCACAAAGTCGCCACTGAAACTAAGACTTTCAGTGGTGTCGCCGCTGAAAGTATAATATAATAATATATATTTTATTTTACAATATTAATAAACAAATTCAATCTGACTCAGCGGTAAGAAGGTTAGACACGAAAGGAGGCGGTCATGAGTTCGAACCTGGAAGAAGACACATTTAAGGTGAAAATATTTAAACGATGACGTGATGAGGAGGAGTGATGTGGCAATGATGTGGAGGTGGCTAGTGATGATGTGGCGGTCGGTGGTGATGATGTGGCCGCGATGGCGATGACGTGGAGGTTGACGGTGATGACGTGGCAGGCCGGAGACGATGACGTGACACCGGCGGTGATGACGTGGCATTGGTAAAGCCAATTCTTCTTAGGCATTACTTTCAACGGCGACAAAAAAGTCGCCGCAGAAAACACTTTCGACGGCGACTTTTTTGTCGCCGCTGAAAGACTTTTTGACGGCGACAAATGTCGCCGTTGAAAGTATCTTTTAGCGGCGACCTTTTTAGTCGCCACTGAAAGTTTTCAGCCACGGTTGCTACGGCAACGACTTTTCAGCGGCGACTTTGAAAGTCAATTTTTTTGTAGTGATAGTTGATTAAGGAGTTGATTTATAACTTATAAAGTTATGAGTTTTAATTATGCTGTCGATATAAGAATTTTGTTAATAGATAATATTTAAATATTTATATTAGCACTTTTCTGGTCTGAAAACATATCAAAGTCTCTGAGACCTAATTCACCTAAATTATTTTGGAAAAAAAAAAGTGAATCCTTTAGAGGATTTTTTTTTTCCGTAACTTATTCCAATGCCCATCATAACAATGACATCTAACCTTTTTAATATTTTTAATCTGTAATTTTATTATAATAAATATTTTTTTAAGAAGTGACAGTGATAAAATTATCTTTGAATTTTGTATATATTAAAAAAATTATTTAATATATAAAAATATTAAATTGAATTAATAATCTAAAATCAATTTGGGTAATTCTTATTATGATGAGGGTATTGTACATAGTAACTTCACATTTTTATTATTGGTTTTTTTGGGCTGGTCAAAAAAAGAAAGAAAAAGAAGTTTTTATAAATTTATTTGTTAATACTTATAGTTTATTATAAATTTTATACGTTTTATGTTGATCACCATGCATTGGGTAAGAAGCTGTAACCCCCCCCCCAAAAAAAAACAGAGAGAAAATAATAACAGAGGCCGATTGATTTTAGCTTGAGTAAGATTTGTTCATTCCAGTATCCTTTCGTCGTTAAATGGACTTAAATGTATTCACAATTTGAACAGTGAAAACAAGAGTGAAGAAAATAAGGGGAGAAAAACTCTCCAATCAAATACTCTCCCTAATTATAAGTCTCAATTCTTCTAAATACACATAAAAGCATATGTGATTTTATGTGATTTTGGTCTTTTATAGGAAGTATTCTAGGAAAAATGTTTTAATTATATCCAGAACTTTGTGATGAGACTTATAACTGGGGACCAAAACAAATCTAAAAGCTAGGACTTATGTTTAGAGAAAGAGGCTCTTCTCGGCTCCCCTCCTTTCCCCAAATCATTGTCGTTTTGGGTGTAAAATGAGGGGTACTGCCTTTTTTTTTTTTTTTTAAATAACATCTAGCATCTTGAAGTACTCTTCCGCTCTTTAATATAAAATCTATTTAACTAATTTAATTAGACTAAAAAAGTGATATAAGTTAGTTAATTATAAGAAATATGATATATTTTTCTTAAAACACCATAATCATCTTCTTTAATATCCTCCTTTTCTTTTTTACTTAATTATGATTGAGGGAATATTCATACGGGTAATTTCGAAAAATTATGAGAAATTGGTCTTACATTTAGAACCAAAATCAACTCAATAATTAGGTCTTATATTAAAGACCGGAGAAGTATTATTTAGTAACTCCTAATATCTTAAAATAATTTTAAATAGGAGATGGAGAGTCAGGAACACACGAAGAACCAGAACTTACAATTCAAAAGGATAGGCTGCATTTCACTAATATACAAAATGATAATACTTATACCCAAAAAAAAAAAAAGTAATCACTGCACATTGGTCCTGAAATAGATCCTCTGTTACAAGTGAAGGTCACACACAATCCGCGAAAGAGAAAGGTGAGATATTTGCGCTTTGGAGAAAACTGCTGAGCGTGATGTCTGTTGTTAAAGCAGTGACCAAAGTGCGAATGCTCTGTTGAAGTAAAAAGATAAAAGCAAAGTTTCCTCCGTTTGAGAATACTGCAAAGGATGATTTTTTGGTAACTGCCAGAGATATTTTGGTGTTTCCATTTTTTATTTGAAATAAATAATTCTATGTCCCCGCCCCCCTCTTAAAAATGTACTAAACAAACACACCCATGGCAACTAAGATTACATGGCAATGCATTCCATGAAGGGAAGCCAAAATGCGTAACTTAATTTGCCCAACCTGTGTATTTCCGCCAACTGGACTTTAAAAGGACTAAATTTCCATAAAACTTTAACTAATAGCAGGTGCGTAGCACAACACGAGGATAATATTTCATCAAGTCTATAGTCGATATATGTATCTATTTGGTTTCTGCGAAGAGCTTCATGAAGGTGGCTTGTGAACTTGAAGCGGTTGGCCTCGCCTGATCTGAAGCTAATATTTCTTTGGAGATTGAGAAGAGGAAGCAGTGGAAGAAGATGAGGCCATATCAGATTGCTTGGCTACTATCAGCAAATTAAAAGAGAACTGCGACTGCTTTCAATTCAGATTTTAGCATGATTGGTAATAGGAAACAAACCAGCCTAAGAGGAATACTTTCCCGTTCTTAATATGAACTCAATTGTTAATTTTTATTCTAAATATAAGACATATTTTCATATTTATTAACTTTTTCTAAATTACTCCTATGAATACTCTCTCAATCATAATCAAATAAGTGAGGGAAAGGAGGATATAAAGAAAGATGATTGTGGTGTTTTAAGAAAAACATGTCACTTTTCTTATAATCAATAATCTTACCTAATTTTCTTAATTTAATTAAATTAGTTAAATAAATTTTATATTAAAAATCAGAGAAATATAAGATTTGGCAGAGTAGATTGAGGGGAACCAAGTCAATGAAAATGGGATCAAAATGAAAATTAAATAATCATAAATTGCAAAGAAAGGCGGTCCTGCCGAGCTATTAGTGTGGGGAAAAGACAGCACTAAATGAAGAACATAGTACAAAGAGAAAGGAAACTCCAGTGACACTTTCTCCGAAATGTCGAAAGCATAATCAAATTTTCCAAGTGCTGGTCAAAAAGACAACATAGTACAAAGAGAAAGGAAACTCCAGTGACACTTTCTCCGAAATGTCGAAAGCTTAATCAAATTTTCCAAGTGCTGGTCAAAAAGACAAAGAAAATCAAATTTCCTAAGAAAATATGGACGCCTGCTGTCAAATGTCCTCGTAAAATATAATTTAATAAAGCATTATAATTATACCTCTCTTAGTTTTCCCCTGGGCAGCATTGGGAATAATATAACGGAGTAAACCCAAAAAGCAAGTCAATTGCGCGCAGAGGATGGGCTGACCGTGACTCTGTAAGTAACAAACAGGGAGGAATAAGTTATGGATTGCGCGTGACAGTGAGAATAGTGAAACTACACTCATAACCGCGAAAATTAAAGTAGAAAGTTCACACACAATTGAATAGCTTGTTTGCTTATAATTATCTGTGAATAATTTTGTCTTCTATTAAAGATGAAAAATAGTATAAGGAAGATGAAGGGCCTGTTTGTTTTTGTTCTTTGTTTTCTTATTATCAAAACAATTTTATAAAATTATTTTTAAGAACAGGTTTTGGAAACCAAAAATAAAAAAATTTGTTTGGAAAATAATTTTTAAAAAATCACATTTGGAAAAATATATATAAAAAATTACACTTTAACAAGTGGTAGTTATCACCGGTAATGATAAGTAATAGATAGTAGAGGAGAAGAAAAGAAGATTTCTCCAATTTTTCAAAACAAAAAAAAAAAAAAAAAAAAAAACAAAAGCAAAAAAAACATATAAAAATTGTTTTGGTTTTTCAGTTTTTAAAAATATATTATTATTTTTTGTTTTTTAAAACAATCAACTAAAAACAAATTGCCAAACAAAGTTTTTTATTTTTCATTTTTAAAAATAAAAAACTCAAAGCACCCATCTTATCACACTTGGACAAGAGAAGTGATGCTAGCTCATTACACCATCCTGCTTCAAGACGGCGAAGGTAACGCAGCTTAATCAATTTGTGAACACTTCTCACATATCTGCAATTGTTTAGAGATAATGAACGAATTTTGCTGCGATGCCCACTTGATGAGCGCAACACACCACTGATGGCAGTTCCTGAAAGGTTTAATTTGAACTCATCATTTTCTGAGGTCACAAAAAATTCCTCCAGACTTGAGCAACCACCTGCATCGAGCCGAATGAGAGACTGGAGATGGGTATAGCTTGTAAGGCTGGTAAGAGACTTGCAATCGCGTAGCCATAAACCACGCAGGCTGTGGCAAGATAAAATAGACGGATGAACACTTTGCAATTTTGAACAACCATTGAGATTAACATGCTCAAGACTTGTGGCGTTGGAAAAATCTGGGAGTTCAATCAAGTCTTCTGATCCAGCAAGCGTAATTTCGATTCAGTTCGGAAGTTCCTGTAAAAACATAAATTACATGATAAGATTGGCGGCCAAAACAAAATTAAGTAACTCATCTATTCCTTTTTATAAGGTTTCGCTGCTGTTTTGCTGAGAAAATTAGTTGAAATTAGCTATTGTCAACAAATTTTACAACTTTTCATAATCTCAATCAATACTCCCTTCGATTGAAGATATCAAATAACTAAATCACATAATTTTAATAAAATTAGTTATAAATAATAAATAATAAATAATAAAAGAAAATATAACTTGTTTTCTTAAAACACGTTTATTTATGAAGAGGACAAATGAGAGAAAAAATATGTAGAAAAAGAGATATGAGAGAATAAGTGGGGGGAAAAAAGAATTAGAAAGATATATAATTAATTAAGAGTAAAAATAAAAATGATGTATTTAATGATTAGATAAATCCAAATTATAACTTATAAAATAAAACAAAAAAAGCTTCAAAGATTTGATGCTTATAATTCAACAAAGATGGTAATCTTTATAAGTAAAGGTCATGGAGCTTAGTGTGAGGGTGAAAGACGAAGGCATTTATTTAGAATGGGTTATCAATATGTCATTGAATTTTGTAAGAGATTTTATCTGGACCTCAAAAATGGACTGAGGAGAGAGTACTTAATAAAGATTTTCCAACTAATGTATTAACAATATTCACCAAGGACAAAATATAAAATTCACTGCACTCCATCCCAAAGTCTTGTCAAATTGCTGTCGGGCATTTGGAATTCAACAAGATTTTCAGCCTTGAATGTTGCCGGCAAGGACGCACAAGGGTATGCCGTCCAACACAATTTTATGAGTCCTTCTGGCAAAAAGTCTAATCCATCAGGAATTTCTACCTTGACTTCATCCCCACCAAAGATTTTGTGATAAGAATAAAAATTAAGAATCTTTAGGTTGGGCATTGAACGAAAGGCTCTACGACTTAAGCGCATCTCTCCAACTTCTCGAAGGTTCAGTCTTACACCTTCAACGGCTTTACTTCTCTAACAAATGGGGGGAAAAAAAACTTTAGTAATAAAAATATTATGTAAATTAAATAGGAATACTGAATTCAAAAAAAATTTTATATAAAAATATGAAGAAATTTTGCTCTTACCTTTTTTGCCACCAATATTTCAGATATTTCTTTAGGATCCCATAATCGACTGCGCTTTCTAGGATGTTTTGGTGACTCATCACGAACAGCCTGTCGACCCATTTCTCTTAGCAGATCGTGCATTGATATGCTCCCAAATTCATCAACTTCTAAAAGAGCTATCTCTCTAAGTCTGTTCAATTCAGAACAGATTGAATAACCACGTCGTGCTTTTAACAAATTTTTTATCGCCTCAACACCATCAGTTGAAAGACGTCCCTCAACATCATTATTATCACCAGTTAAAAGACATGCGATATCCAAGAAACTCTCTCTCCCTCCATCATCAAGTCCTTCAAGACTTATTTTTAGGACGTCGTTAATTCGTTGATCAGGTAATATTTTTAGTTTTTCTAGTAGGCTTTCCCAAACTTCTTGATCTTTCTCATTAGGCAAGGAGGAACCTAAAACTTTTAGGGCCAATGGATTTCCATTTGCATAACTAGTCACTTTCTTTGCCAAACTTTCTAGATTTGGGTCAGGGACAGGGCAGTTTTTTCCCGAGGCATGTAAAGAGAAAAGTTGAAAAGCCTCATTAGGATCCAAACCCTGCAGTTCATATATAGCATCACTATCTACTTTAGTACCAAGGACTAGTGTATCTCTAGTTGTTATTAAGATTTTACTCCCTGGTTTAAACCAATTGCGCTGTCCAACCAAATTGTCCACTTGATCAAATTATCAACATCATCAAAAACAATGAAAACCTCTTTCCGTTTAAGTCTCGTCATGTCATAAGGGTCAGTGTGAGGATTTTTATCCCCTAATAATGCCGAAATAAGATCTTTCTTCACAGCGTCTATTCCATGATTCTTTGATTTTTCTCCCACTTTTTCCATAAAGACAGACCCTTCGTATTCAGAATGCCACTTGTTATACAATGCTCTTGCAAGAGTTGTTTGCACAAACCGCCCATCCCCAAAATGCAAATAATTCGGACATCGTTGGACTCCTTGTCCAACAATGATTCTACGTATTCCATTCTCTCTTCAATTCCAATCAAGCCCTCTCCATTATTTCCACTTGGATACCGTTTTCGCAACCTTTTGTTAACACTTTCCACTATTCTTTAATTTCATCTGCTTCATGATCTCTGCACACCATTGAAAGAGTGAAGATGCACCAAATTTAATATCGCGTTATCTATTCAAAATTTTTAACTATCCTAATGAAATGCAACTTCGAAGATTTGTCAATTTTGAAAATGTGTTCTTATTAATAGTTTTCTTGAAAAACATTGCTCCTCATTCTTTATTATAAGAAATAATTATGAAGTATGTCATGTTTTTTAGAGGTATTTAGAAGTTGTCTCAA